>NW_027312012.1:0-77500 GCF_040954645.1 Diabrotica undecimpunctata
ATGTATGTGTGTGCGTATGTGCGTGTTTGTGTGTGTGTGAGTGTATGTGTGTGTGCGTGTGTGCGTGCGTGTGTGCATGTGTGTGTGTGAGTGTGTGTGTGTATATGTGTGTGTGTCCCTTCACTCGCAGAGATAAGAAAAAAGCGGTGGCAAGAAGGCCATGCCTGTCGTAAGAGGCGACTAATGGATAGGAGTCGAGAGGTGGAGAGTGTGTGCGTGTGCGGGTGCGTGTGCGTGTGTGTGTGTATGTGTGTGTGTCTGTTTGGCTTGCAGAGATAAGAATACGGCCGAGGCAAGAAGGTCCTGCCTCTTGTAAGGGGCGACTAATAAGTAGGAGTCGAGAGGTGAAGAGTGTATGTGTGTATGCGTGTGTGCGTGTGTGAGTATGTGTGTGTGTTAGTTCGGCTTGCAGAGATAAGAGCACAACCGAGGCAGGAAGGCCCTGCCTATCGTAAGAGGCGACTAATAGGTAGGAGTCGAGAGGTGAAGAGTGTATGTGTGTGTGTGCGTGTGTGCGTGTGTGTGCGTGTGAGCGTGCGTGTGTGTGTGAGTGTGTGTGTGTCCGTTCGGCTTGCAGAGATAAGAATACGGCCGAGGCAAGAAGGCCCTGCCTGTCGTAAGTGGCGACTAATTGGTAGGAGTCGAGAGGTGAAGAGTGCATGTGTGTGTGTGCGTGAGTGCGTGTGTGTGCGTGTGTGCGTGCGTCTGTGTTTGAGTGTGTGTGTGTCCGTTCGGCTTGCAGAGATAAGAATACGGCCGAGGCAAGAAGGCCCTGCCTGTCGTAAGTGGCGACTAATGGGTAGGAGTCGAGAGGTGAAGAGTGTATTTGTGTGTGTGTGTGTGTGCGTGTGTGTGCGTGTGTGCGTGCGTGTGTGTGTGAGTGTGTGTGTGTCCGTTCGGCTTGCAGAGATAAGAATACGGCCGAGGCAAGAAGGCCCTGCCTGTCCTAAGTGGCGACTAATTGGTAGCAGTCGAGAGGTGAAGAGTGTATGTGTGTGTATGCGTGTGTGCGTGTGTGTGCGTGTGTAAGTGTGTGTGTATGTGTGTGTGTCTGTTTGGCTTGCAGAGATAAGAATACGGCCGAGGCAAGAAGGCCCTCTCTCTTGTAAGGGGCGACTAATAGGTAGGAGTCGAAAGGTGAATAGTGTATGTGTGTGTGTGTGTGTGTGCGTGTGTGGGTGTGTGTGTGTTTGTGCGTGTGTAAGTGTGTGTGTGTGTATGTATGTGTGTGTCCATTCGGCTCGCAGAGATTAGAATACGGCCGAGGCAAGAAGGCCATGCCTGTCGTAAGAGGCAACTAATGGGTAGGAGTCGAGAGGTGAAAAGTGTTTTTGTGTGTGTGCGTGTGTGTGCGTGTGTGCGTGCTTGTGTGTGTGAGTGTGTATGTGTCCGTTCGGCTTGCAGAGATAAGAATACGGCCGAGGCAAGAACGCCTTGCCTGTCGTAAGAGGCGACTAATGGGGAGGAGTCGAGAGGTGAAGAGTGTATGTGTGTGTGTGCGTGTGTGTGCGTGTGTGAGTGTGTGTGTCCTGTCGGCTCGCAGTGATAAGGAAACGTCCGTGCCAAGAAGGCCCTGCCTGTCGTAAGCGGCGACTAATGCGTAGGAGTCGAGAGGTGAAGAGTGTATGTGTGTAAGTGCGTGTGTTTGTGTGTGTGCGTGTGTGAGTGTGTGAGTGTGCCCGGTCGGCTCGCAGAGATAAGAACACGGCCGTGGCAAGAAGGCCCTGCCTGTCGTAAGAGGCGACTAATGGGTAGGAGTCGAGAGGTGTAGAGTGTATGTGTGTGTGAGTGTGCGTGTGTGTGCGTGTGTGAGTGTGTGTGTGTATTTGTGTGTGTGAGTGTGTGTGTGTCCAGTCGGCTCGCAGAGATAAGAACACGGCCGTGGCTAGAAGGCCCTGCCTGTCGTAAGAGGCGACTAATGGGTAGGAGTCGAGAGGTGAAGAGTGTATGTGTGTGTGAGTGTGCGTGTGTGCGTGTGTGTGCGTGTGTGAGTGTGTGTGTGTATTTGTGTATGTGAGTGTGTGTGTCCAGTCGGCTCGCAGAGATAAGAACACGGCCGTAGCAAGAAGGCCCTGCCTGTCGTAAGAGGCGACTAATGGGTAGGAGTCGAGTGGTGAAGAGTGTATATGTGTGTGCGTATGTGCGTGTGAGTGCGTGTGAGAGTGTGTGTGTATGTGTGTGTGTGTCCGTTCGGCTTGCAGAGATAAGAGCACGACCGAGGCAAGAAGGCCCTGCCTATCGTAAGAGGCGACTAATAGGTAGGATTCGAGAGGTGAAGAATGTATAAGTGTGTGCGTGTGTGCGTGTTTGTGTGTGTGTGAGTGTATGTGTGTGTGCGTGTGTGCGTGCGTGTGTGAGTATGTGTGTGTGTATGTGTGTGTGTGTATGTGTGTGTATGTGTGTGTGTATCCCTTCGGCTCGCAGAGATAAGAATACGTCCGTGGCAGGAAGGCCATGCTTGCTGTAAGGAGCGACTAATGGGTAGTAGTCGATAGGTGAAGCGTGTATGTGTGTGTGTATGTGTGCAAGTGTGTGTGTGTGTGTCCGTTCGGCTCGCTAAGATAGGTATACGTCCGTGGCAAGAAGGCCCAGCCTGTCTTAAGAGGCGACTAATGGATAGGAATCGAGAGGTGGAGGGTGCGTGCGTGAGCGTGTACGTGTGTGTGCGTGTGTAAGTGTGTGTGTATGTGTGTGTGTATGTGTGTGTGTCTGTTTGGCTTGCAGAGATAAGAATACGGCCAAGGCAAGAAGGCCCTGCCTCTTGTAATGGGCGACTAATAAGTCGGAGTCGAGAGGTGAAGAGTGTATGTGTGTGTGCGTGTGTGCGTGTTTGTGTGTGTGTGAGTGTATGTGTGTGTGCGTGTGTGCGTACGTGTGTGCGTGTGTGAGTATGTGTGTGTTAGTTCGGCTTGCAGAAATAAGAACACGACCGAGGCAAGAAGGCCCTGCCTAACGTAAGAGGCAGCTAATAGGTAGGAGTCGAGAGGTGAAGAGTGTATGTGTGTGTGCGTGTGTGCGTGTGTGTGTGCGTGTATGAGTATGTGTGTGTGTCCGTTCGGCTTGCAGAGATAAGAACACGGCCGAGGCAAGAAGGCCCTGCCTGTCGTGAGAGGCGACTAATAGGTAGGATTAGAGAAGTGAAGAATGTATGTGTGTGTGCGTGGGTGCGTGTTTGTGTGTGTGTGAGTGTATGTGTGTGTGCGTGTGTGCGTGCGTGTGTGCGTGTGCGTGTGTGAGTGTGTGTGTGTATGTGTGTGTGTGTGTGTCCCTTCGCTCGCAGAGATAAGAAAAAAGCGGTGGCAAGAAGGCCATGCCTGTCGTAAGAGGCGACTAATGGATAGGAGTCGAGAGGTGGAGAGTGTGTGCGTGTGCGTGTGCGTGTGCGTGTGTGTGTGTGCGTGTGTTTGTGTGTGTCCGTTTGGCTTGCAGAGATAAGAACACGGCCGTGGCAAGAAGTCCCTGCCTGTCGTATGAGGAGAATAATGGGTAGGAGTCGAGAGGTGAAGAGTGTATGTGTGTGTGTGCGTGTGTGCGTGCGTGTGTGAGTGTGTGTGTGTATGTGTGTGTGTCAGTGTGTGTGTGTGTCCGGTCGGCTCGCAGAGATGAGAACACGACCGAGGCAAGAAGGCCCTGCCTATCGTAAGAGGCGACTAATAGGTAGGTGTCGAGAGGTGAAGAGTGTATGTGTGTGTGTGCGTGTGTGCGTGTGTGTGTGCGTGTGTAAGTGTATGTGTGTGCGTGTGTGCGTGCGTGTGTGCGTGTGTGTGTGCGTGTGTGCGTGCGTGTTTGCGCGTGTGTGTGTGTGTTTGTGAGTGTGTGTGTGTGTGTGTGTATATGTGTGTGTGTGTCCCTTCGGCTCGCAGACATAAGAAAACAGCCGTGGCAAGAAGGCCATGCCAGTCGTAAAGGGCAACTAATGGGTAGGAGTCGAGAGGTGAAGAGAGTATGTGTGTGTGTGTGCGTGTGTGCGTGTGTGTGTGAGTACGTGTGTGTGTATGTGTGTGTGTGTATCCCTTCGGCTCGCAGAGATAAGAATACGTCTGTGGCAAGAAGGCCATGCTTGCTGTAAGGAGCGACTAATTGGTAGGAGTCGAGAGGTGAAGCGTGTATGTGTGTGTGTGTGTGTGTGTGTGTGTGTGTGTGTGTGTGTGTGTGTGTGTGTGTGTGTGTGTGTGCAAGTGTGTGTGTGTGTCCGTTCGGCTCGCAGAGATAGGAATACGTCTGTGGCAAGAAGGCCCTGCCTGTCTTAAGAGGCGACTAATGGATAGGAGTCGAGAGGTGGAGAGTGTATGTGTGTGTGTGTGCGTGTGTGCGTGTGTGTGTGCGTGTGTGAGTGTGTGTGTGTCCGGTCGGCTCGCAGAGATAAGAACACGTCCGTGCTAAGAAGGCCCTGCCTGTCGTAAGCGGTGACTAATGGGTAGAAGTCGAGAGGTGAAGAGTGTATGTGTGTGTGTGCGTGTGTGTGTGTGTGTATTTGTGTGTGTGAGTGTGTGTGTGTCCAGTAGGCTCGCAGAGATAAGAACACGGCGGTGGCAAGAAGGCCCTGCCTGTCGTAAGAGGCGACTAATGGGTAGGAGTCGAGTGGTGAAGAGTGTATATGTGTGTGTGTGCGTGTGTGCGTGTGTGTGCGTGTGTGATTGTGTGTGTATGTTTGTGTGTCCGTTTGGCTTGCAGAGATGAGAATACGGCCAAGCCAAGAAGACCCTGCCTTTTGTAAGGGGCGACTAATAGGTAGGAGACGAGAGGTGAAGAGTGTATGTGTGTATGCGTGTGTGCGTGTGTGTGTGCGTATGTGAGTATGTGTGTGTGTCCGTTTGGCTTGCAGAGATAAGAATACGGCCGAGGCAAGAAGGCCCTGCCTCTTGTAAGGGGCGACTAATAGGTAGGAGTCGAGAGGTGAAGAGTGTATGTGTGTGTGCGTGTGTGTGTGTGAGTGTATGTGTGTGTGCGTGTGTGATCGAATGTGTGTGTGTGTGTGAGTGTGTGTGTGTGTATGTTTGTGTGTGTGTCCCTTCGGCCCGCAGAGATAAGAAAACAGCGGTGGCAAGAAGGACATGCCTGTCGTAAGGGGCGACTAATGGGTAGGAGTCGAGAGGTGAAGAGTGTATGTGTGCGTGCATGTGTACGTGTGTGTGTGAGTGTGTGTGTATGTGTATGTGTGTCCCTTCGGCTCGCAGAGATAAGAAATCAGCGGTTTCAAGAAGGCCATGCCTGTCGTAAGAGGTGACTAATGGGTAGGAGTCGAGAGGTGAAAAGTGTATGTGTGTGTGTGTATGCGTGTGTAAGTGTGTGCGTGTGTGCGTGCATGTGTGAGTGTGTGTGTGTGTATGTGTGTGTGTGAGTGTGTGTGTCCGGTTGGCTCGCAGGGATAAGAACACGGCCGTGGCAAGAAGGCCCTGCCTGTCGTAAGAGGCGACTAATGGGTAGGAGTCGAGAGGTGAAGAGTGTATGTGTGCGTGCGTGTGTGTGTGAGTGTGTGTGTATGTGTGTGTCCCTTCGGCTCGCAGAGATAAGAAAACAGCGGTGGCAAGAAGGCCATGCCTGTCGTAATGGGCGACTAATGGGTAGGAGTCGAGAGGTGAAAAATGTATGTGTGCGTGCGTTTGTGCGCGTGTGTGTGTGCGTGTGTGTGTGTATGTGTGTGTGTGTGTGTGTGTGTGTCCCTTCGTCTCGCAGAGATAAGAAAACAGCGGTGGCAAGAAGGCCATGCTTGTCGTAAGAGGCGACTAATGGGTAGGAGTCGAGAGGTAAAAAGTGTAATTGTGTGTGTTTGTGCGTGTGTGTGTGTGTGTGCGTGTGTGCGTGCTTGTGTGTGTGAGTGTGTGTGTCCGTTCAGCTTGCAGAGATAAGAATACGGCCGGGGCAAGAAGGCCCTGCCTGTCGTAAGTGGCGACTAATAGGTAGGAGTCGAGAGGTGAGGAGTGTATGTGTGTTTGTGCGTTTGTGTTTGCGTGTGTGAGTGTGTGTGTGTATGTGTGTGTGTCCGTTAGGCTTGCAGAGACAAGAATACGGCCAAGGCAAGAAGGCCCTGCCTCTTGTAAGGGGCGACTAATAGGTAGAAATCGAGAGCTGAAGAATGTATGTGTATGTGCGTTTGTGCGTGTGTGTGTGTGAGTGTATGTGTGTGTGCGTGTGTGCGTGCGTGTGTGTGTGTCTGTGAGTGTGTGTGTGTATGTGTGTCCCTTCGGCTCGCAGAGAAAAGAAAACAGCGGTGGCAAGAATGCCATGCCTGTCGTAAGAGGTGACTAATGGGTAGGAGTCGAGAGGTGAAGAGTGTATGTGTGTGTGCGTGTTTGTGTTTGTGCGTTTGTTAGTGTGTGTGTATGTATGTAAGTGTCCGTAACGGCTCGCAGAGATTAAAATACGGTCGAGACGAGAAGGACATGCCAGTCGTAAAATGCGACTAATGGGTAGGAGTCGAGAGGTGAAGAGTGTATTTGTGTGTGTGTGTGCGTGTGTGCGTGCGTGTGTGTGTGAGTGTATGTATCCGTTTGGCTTGCAGAGATAAAAATACGGCCGTGACAAGAAGGCCCTGCCTGTCTTAAGAGGCGACTAATGGATAGGAGTCGAGAGGTGGAAAGTGTGTGCGTGTGCGTGTGTGCGTGTGTGCGTGTGTGTGTGTGAGAGTGTGTGTGTCCGTTCGGCTCGCAGAGATAAGAACACGGCCGTGGCAAAAAGTCCCTGAATGTCGTAAGAGGCGACTAATGGGTAGGAGTCGATAGGTGAAGCGTGTATGTGTATGTGTGTGTGCGAGTGTGTGTGTGTGTGTCCGTTCGGCTCGCAGAGATAAGAATACGTCCGTGGCAAGAAGGCCATGCCTGTCGTAAGAGGAGAATAATGGGTAGGAGTCGAGAGGTGAAGAGTGTATATGTGTGTGTGTGTGTGCGTGCGTGTGTATGTTTGTGTGTCCGTTTGGCATGCAGAGATAAGAATACGGCCAAGGCAAAAAGGCCCTGCCGCTTGAAAGGAGCGACTAATAAGTAGGAGTCGAGAGGTGAAGAGTGTATGTGTGTGTGCGTGTGTGTGTGCGTGTGCGAGTATGTGTGTGTGTTAGTTCGGCCTGCAGAGATAAGAACACGACGGAGGCAAGAAGGCCCTGCCTATCGTAAAAGGCGACTAATAGGTAGGAGTCGAGAGGTGAAGAGTGTATGTGTGTGTGTGTGCGTGTGTGCATGTGTGTGTGCGGGTGTGAGTATGTGTGTGTGTCCGTTCGGCTTGCAGAGATAAGAACACGGCCGAGGCAAAGAGGCCCTGCCTATCGTAAGAGGCGACTAATAGGTAGGAGTCGAGAGGTGAAGAGTGTATGTGTGTGTGTGCGTGTGTGCATGTGTGTGTGCGGGTGTGAGTATGTCTGTGTGTCCGTTCGGCTTGCAGAGATAAGAACACGGCCGAGGCAAGAAGGCCCTGCCTATCGTAAGAGGCGACTAATAGGTAGGAGTCGAGAGGTGAAGAGTGTATGTGTGTGTGTGCGTGTGTGCATGTGTGTGTGTGTGTGAGTGTATGTGTGAGTGTGTGTGTGTCAGTGTGTGTGTGTCCGGTCGGCTCGCAGAGTCGTCTTCTGGCCGTGGCAAGAAGGCCCTGCCTGTCGTAAGAGGAGAATAATGGGTAGGAGTCGAGAGGTGAAGAGTGTATGTGTGTGTGTGCGTGTGTGCATGTGTGTGTGCGGGTGTGAGTATGTGTGTGTGTCCGTTCGGCTTGCAGAGATAAGAACACGGCCGAGGCAAAAAGGCCCTGCCGCTTGAAAGGAGCGATTAATAAGTAGGAGTCGAGAGGTGAAGAGTGTATGTGTGTGTGCGTGTGTGTGTGCGTGTGTGAGTATGTGTGTGTGTTAGTTCGGCCTGCAGAGATAAGAACACGACGGAGGCAAGAAGGCCCTGCCTATCGTAAAAGGCGACTAATAGGTAGGAGTCGAGAGGTGAAGAGTGTATGTGTGTGTGCGTGTGTGCATGTGTGTGTGCGGGTGTGAGTATGTGTGTGTGTCCGTTCGGCTTGCAGAGATAAGAACACGGCCGAGGCAAGAAGGCCCTGCCTATCGTAAGAGGCGACTAATAGGTAGGAGTCGAGAGGTGAAGAGTGTATGTGTGTGTGTGCGTGTGTGCATCTGTGTGTGTGTGTGAGTGTATGTGTGTGTTCGTGTGAGCGTGCGTGTGTGCGTGTGCGTCTGTGTGGATGTTTGTGACTGTGTGTGTGTGTGTGTATCCCTTCGGCTCGCAGAGATAAGAATACGGCCGTGGTAAGAAGGCCATGCCTGCTGTAAGGAGCGACTAATGGGTAGGAGTCGAGAGGTAAAGAGTGTATGTGTGTGTGTGTGCGCGCGTGTGTGTGTGTATGTGTATGTGTGTGTGTGTGTGTGTGTGTGTGTGCGTGTTTTTTCTGCTCGCAGAAGTACGAATACGGCCGTGGCAAGAAGGCCATGCCTGCTGTAAGGAGCAACTAATGGGTAGGAGTCGCGAGTTGAAGAGTGTACCTGTGTGTGAGTGTGTGTGTGTGTGTGTGAGTGTATTTGTGTGTGTGTCCGTTCGGCTTGCAGAGATAAGAATACAGCCGTGGCAAGAAGACCCTGCCTCTTGTAATGGGCGACTAATAAGTAGGAGTCGAGAGGTGAAGAGTGTATGTGTGTGTGTGTGCGTGTGTGCGTGTGTGTGCGTGTGTGAGTATGTGTGTGTGTCCGTTCTGCTTGCAGAGATAAGAACACGGCCAAGGCAAGAAGGCCCTGCCTGTCGTAAGAGGCGACTAATAGGTAGGAGTCAAGAGGTGAAGAATGTATGTGTGTGTGCGTGTGTACGTGTTTGTGTGTGTGTGAGTGTATGTGTGTGTGCGTGTGTGAGTGCGTGTGTGCGTGTGTGAGTATGTGTGTGTGTGTCCGTTCGTCTTGCAGAAATAAGAACACGGCCGAGGCAAGAAGGCCCTGCCTGTCGTGAGAGGCGACTAATAGGTAGGATTAGAGAGGTGAAGAATGTATGTGTGTGTGCGTGTGTGCGTGTTTGTGTGTGTGTGAGTGTATGTGTGTGTGCGTGTATGCGTGGGTGTGTGCGTGTGTGTGTGTGACTGTGTGTGTGTGTATGTGTGTGTGTGTGCATTTGTGTGTGTGAGTGTGTGTGTCCAGTCGGCTCGCAGAGATAAGAACACGGCCGTGGCAAGAAGTCCCTGCCTGTCGTAAGAGGCGTGTGCGTGTGTGTGCGTGTGTAATTGTGTGTGTATGTGTGTGTGAGTGTGCGTGTGTGCGTGTGTGTGCGTGTGTGAGTGTGTGTGTGTATTTGTGTGTGTGAGTGTGTGTGTCCAGTCGGCTCGCAGAGATAAGAACACGGCCGTGGCAAGAAGGCCCTGCCCGTCGTAAGAGGCGTGTGCGTGTGTGTGCGTGTGTAAGAGTGTGTGTATGTGTGTGTGTCTGTTTGGCTTGCAGAAATAAGAATACGGCCGAGGCAAGAAGGCCCTGCCTCTTTTATGGGGCGACTAATAGGTAGGAGTCGAGAGGTGAATAGTGTATGTGTGTGTGTGCGTGTGTGGGTGTGTGTGTTTGTGCGTGTGTAAGTGTGTGCGTATGTATGTGTGTGTCCATTTGGCTCGCAGAGATTAGAATACGGCCGAGGCAAGAAGGCCATGCCTGTCGTAAGAGGCGACTAATTGGTAGGAGTCGAGAGGTGAAGAGTGTATGTGTGTGTGTGCGTGTGTGCGTGTGTGTGTGCGTGTGTGAGTGTGTGTGTGTCCGGTCGGCTCGCAGAGATAAGAACACGTCCGTGCCAAGAAGGCCCTGCCTGTCGTAAGCGGTGACTAATGGGTAGGAGTCGAGAGGTGAAGAGTGTATGTGTGTGTGTGTGTGTGCGTATGTGCGTGTGTGTGCGTGTGTGAGTGTGTGTGTATTTGTGTGTGTGAGTGTGTGCGTGTCCAGTAGGATCGCAGAGATGAGAACACGGCCGTGGCAAGAAGGCCCTGCCTGTCGTAAGAGGCGACTAATAGGTAAGAGTCGAGTGGTGAAGAGTGTATATGTGTGTGTATGCGTGTGTGCGTGTGTGTGCGTGTGTGAGTGTGTGTGTATGTTTGTGTGTCCGTTTGGCTTGCAGAGATAAGAATACGGCCAAGGCAAGAAGACCCTGCCTTTTGTAAGGGGCGACTAATAGGTAGGAGACGAGAGGTGAAGAGTGTATGTGTGTATGCGTGTGTGTGTGTGTGCGTGTGTGAGTATGTGTGTGTGTCCGTTTGGCTTGCAGAGATAAGAATACGGCCGAGGCAAGAACTGCCTCTTGTAAGGGGCGACTAATAGGTAGGAATCGAGAGGTGAAGAGTGTATGTGTGTGTGCGTGTGTGCGTGTGTGTGTGTGAGTGTATGTGTATGTGCCTGTGTGCGTGCGTGTGTGTGTGTCCGTGAGTGTGTGTGTGTGTATGTGTGTCCCTTTGGCTCGCAGAGAAAAGAAAACAGCGGTGGCAAGATTGCCGTGCCTGTCGTAAGAGGTGACTAATGGGTAGGAGTCGAGAGGTGAAGAGTATATGTGTGTGTGCGTGTGTGTGTGTTTGTGCGTATGTGAGTGTGTGTGTATGGGTGTGTGTGTCCGTTCGGCTTGCAGACATAAGAATACGGCCGTGACAAGAAGGCCATGCTTGTTGTAATTAGCGGCTAATGGGTAGGAGTCGAGAGGTGAGATGTGTTTGTGTGTGTGTGTGCGTGTGTGTTTGCGTGTGTGAGTGTGTGTGTGTATGTGTGTGTGTCCGTTAGGCTTGCAGAGATCAGAATACGGCCAAGGCAAGAAGGCCCTGCCTCTTGTAAGGGGCGACTAATAGGTAGGAATCGAGAGGTGAAGAGTGTATGTGTGTGTGTGTGTGTGTGTTTGTGCGTTTGTTAGTGTGTGTGTGTATGTAAGTGTCCGTTCGGCTCGCAGAGATTAGAATACGCTCGAGGCAAGAAGGACATGCCAGTCGTAAAAGGCGACTAATGGGTAGGAGTCGAGAGGTGAAGCGTGTATGTGTGTGTGTGTGTTTGTGAGTGTGTGTGTGTGTGTCCGTTCGGCTCGCAGAGGTAAGAATACGTCCGTGGCAAGAAGGCCCTGTCTGTCGTAAGAGGAGAATAATGGGTAGGAGTCGAGAGGTGAAAAGTGTATGTGTGTGTGTGTGTGTGCGTGCGTGTGTATGTTTGTGTGTCCGTTTGGCATGCAGAGATAAGAATACGGCCGAGGCAAAAAGGCTCTGCCGCTTGTAAGGAGCGACTAATAAGTAGAAGTCGAGAGGTGAAGAGTGTATGTGTGTGTGCGTGTGTGTGTGCGTGTGTGAGTTTGTGTGTGTGTTAGTTCGGCCTGCAGAGATAAGAACACGACGGAGGCAAGAAGGCCCTGCCTATCGTAAAAGGCGACTAATAGGTAGGAGTCGAGAGGTGAAGAGTGTATGTGTGTGTGCGTGTGTGCATGTGTGTGTGCGTGTGTGTGTGTGAGTGTATGTGTGTGTTCGTGTGAGCGTGCGTGTGTGCGTGTGCGTCTGTGTTGATGTTTGTGAGTGTGTGTGTGTGTGTGTGTGCGTGCGTGTGTGTGTGTGAGTGTGTGTATCCCTACGGCTCGCAGAGATAAGAATACGGCCGTGGTAAGAAGGCCATGCCTGCTGTAAGGAGCGACTAATGGGTAGGAGTCGCGAGTTCAAGAGTGTACCTGTGTGTGAGTGTGTGTGTGTGCGTGTGTGAGTGTATGTGTGTGTGTGTCCGTTCGGCTTGCAGAGATAAGAATACAGCCGTAGCAAGAAGGCCCTGCCTGTCGTAAGGGGCGACTAATGGGTAGGAGTCGAGAGGTGGAGAGTGTAGGTATGTGCATGTGTGCGTGTGTGCGCGTGTGTGTGTGCGTGTGTGTATGTGTGTGTGTCCCTTCGGCTTACAGAGATAAGAATTCGGTCGTGGCAAGAAGGCCATGCCTGTCGTAAGAGGCGACTAATGGGTAGGAATCGAGAGGTGAAGAGTGTATGTGTTCGTGTGTGTGTGTGAGTATGTGTGTATGTATGTGTATGTGTGTGTGTGTCCCTTCGGCTTACAGAGATAAGAATTCGGTCGTGGCAAGAAGGCCATGCCTGCTGTAAGGAGCGACTAATGGGTAGAAGTCGATAGGTGAAGAGTGAACGTGTGTGTAAGTGTGTGTGCATGTATGTGTGTCCGTTCGGACTGCAGAGATAAGAATACAGCGAGGCAAGAAGGCCCTGCCTGTCGTAAGGGGCGAGTAATAGGTAGGAGTCGTGAGGTGAAGAGTGTAGGTGTCTGTGTGTCCGTGTGTGTGAGTGTGTGTGTGTGTGTCCGTTCGGCTCGCAGAGATAAGAATACGGCGGTGGCAAGAAGGCCCTGCCTGTCGTAAGGGGCGAGTAATAGGTAAGAGTCGAGAGGTGAATAGTGTAGGTGTGTGTGTGTGTGTGAGTGTGTATGTGTGTCTGTATGCAAGAAGGCCATGCCTGTCGTAAGAGGCAACTAATGGGTAGGAGTCGAGAGGTGAAGAGTGTATGTGTGCTTGTGTGTGTGTGTGTTCGTGTGTGCGTGTGTGTGTGTGTGTGTGAGCATGTGTGTGTGTATATGTGTATGTGTGTGTGTTGGTCCCTTCTGCTCGCAGAGATAAGAATACGGCCGTGGCAAGAAGGCCATGCCTGCTGTAAGGAGCGACTAATGGGTAGGAGTCGAGAGGTAAAGAGTGTACGTGTGTGTGTGTGCGTGTGTTCGTGTATGAGTGTGTTTGTGTGTGCGTGTGTGTGTGTGTGTTCGTGTGAACGTGTGTGTGTGTGCGAGTGTATGTATGTGTGTCCGTTCGGCTTGCAGAGATAAGAATACGTCCGTGGCAAGAAGGCCCTGCCTGTCTTAAGAGGCGACTAATGGGTAGGAGTCGAGAGGTGAAGAGTGTATTTGTGTGTGTGTGTGTGCGTGTGTGTGCGTGTGTGCGTGCGTGTGTGTGTGAGTGTGTGTGTGTCCGTTCGGCTTGCAGAGATAAGAATACGGCCGCGGCAAGAAGGCCCTGCCTGTCGTAAGTGGCGACTAATTGGTAGGAGTCGAGAGGTGAAGAGTGTATGTGTGTGTGTGTGAGTGTGTGCGTGTGTGTGCGTGTGTAAGTGTGTGTGTATGTGTGTGTGTGTCTGTTTGGCTTGCAGAGATAAGAATACGGCCAAGGCAAGAAGGCCCTGCGTGTCGTGAGAGGCGACTAATAGGTAGGATTAGAGAGGTGAAGAATGTATGTGTGTGCGTATGTGCGTGTTTGTGTGTGTGTGAGTGTATGTGTGTGTGCGTGTGTGCGTGCGTGTGTGCATGTGTGTGTGAGTGTGTGTGTGTATGTGTGTGTGTGTGTCCCTTCGCTCGCAGAGATAAGAAAAAAGCGGTGGCAAGAAGGCCATGCCTGTCGTAAGAGACGACTAATGGATAGGAGTCGAGAGGTGGAGAGTGTGTGCGTGTGCGGGTTCGTGTGCGTGTGTGTGTATGTGCGTGTGTATGTCCGTTTGGCTTGCAGAGATAAGAACACAGCCGTGGCAAGAAGTCCCTGCCTGTCGTAAGAGGAGAATAATGGGTAGGAGTCGAGAGGTGAAGAGTGTATGTATGTGTGTGCGTGTGTGCGTGCGTGTGTGAGTGTGTGTGTGTATGTGTGTGTGTGTCAGTGTGTGTGTGTGTCCGGTCGGCTCGCAGAGATGAGAACACGACCGTGGCAAGAAGGCACTGCCTGTCGTTAAGAGGCGACTAATGGGTAGGAGTCGAGAGGTGAAGAGTGTATGTGTGTGTGTGCGTGTGTGCGTGTGTGTGCGTGTGTGTGTGTATGTGTGTGTCTGTTTGGCTTGCAGAGATAAGAATACGGCCGAGGCAAAAAGGTCCTGCCTCTTGTAAGGGGCGACTAATAAGTAGGAGTCGAGAGGTGAAGAGTGTATGTGTGTATGCGTGTGTGCGTGTGTGAGTATGTGTGTGTGTTAGTTCGGCTTGCAGAGATAAGAGCACAACCGAGGCAAGAAGGCCCTGCCTATCGTAAGAGGCGACTAACAGGTAGGAGTGGAGAGGTGAAGAGTGTATGTGTGTGTGTGCGTGTGTGCGTGTGTGTGCGTGTAAGCGTGCGTGTGTGTGTGAGTGTGTGTGTGTCCGTTCGGCTTGCAGAGATAAGAATACGGCCGAGGCAAGAAGGCCCTGCCTGTCGTAAGTGGCGACTAATTAATAGGAGTCGAGAGGTGAAGAGTGCATGTGTGTGTGTGCGTGTGTGCGTGTGTGTGCGTGTGTGCGTGCGTCTGTGTGTGAGTGTGTGTGTGTCCGTTCGGCTTGCAGAGATAAGAATACGGCCGAGGCAAGAAGGCCCTGCCTGTCGTAAGTGGCGACTAATTGGTAGGAGTCGAGAGGTGAAGAGTGTATGTGTGTGTGTGCGTGTGTGCGTGTGTGTGCGTGTGTAAGTGTGTGTGTATGTGTGTGTGTCTGTTTGGCTTGCAGAGATAAGAATACGGCCGAGGCAAGAAGGCACTCTCTCTTGTAAGGGGCGACTAATAGGTAGGAGTCGAAAGGTGAATAGTGTATGTGTGTGTGTGCGTGTGTGGGTGTGTGTGTGTTTGTGCGTGTGTAAGTGTGTGTGTATGTATGTGTGTGTCCATTCGGCTCGCAGACATTAGAATACGGCCGAGGCAAGAAGGCCATGCCTGTCGTAAGAGGCAACTAATGGGTAGGAGTCGAGAGGTGAAAAGTGTTTTTGTGTGTGTGCGTGTGTGTGCGTGTGTGCGTGCTTGTGTGTGTGAGTGTGTATGTGTCCGTTCGGCTTGCAGAGATAAGAATACGGCCGAGGCAAGAAGGTCATGCCTGTCTTAAGAGGCGACTAATGGATAGGAGTCGAAAGGTGGAGAGTGTATATGTGTGTGTGCGCGTGTGTGTGTGCGTGTGTGTGTGTGTTCTTGTATGTGTGTGTAAGTGTGTGTGTCCGGTCGGCTCGCAGAGATAAGAACATGGCCGTGGCAGGAAGGCCCTGCCTGTCGTAAGAGGCGACTAATGGGTAGGGGTCGAGAGGTGAAGAGTGTATGTGTGTGTGTGCGTGTGTGCGTGTGTGTGCGTGTGTGAGTGTGTGTGTATGTGTGTGTGTCCGTCTGGCTTGCAGAGGTAAGAATACGGCCAAGGCAAGAAGACCCTGCCAGTTGTAAGGGGCGACTAATAGGTAGGAGTCGAGAGGTGAAGAGTGTATGTGTGTGTGCTTGTGTGCGTGTGTGTGTGCGTGTGTGAGTATGTGTGTGTGTCCGTTCGGCTTGCAGAGATAAGAACACGGCCGTGGCAAGAAGTCCCTGCCTATCGTAAGAGGCGACTAATAGGTAGGAGTCGAGAGGTGAAGAATGTATGTGTGTGTGCGTGTGGGCGTGTTTGTGTGTGTGTGTGAGTGTATGTGTGTGTGAGTGTGTGCGTGCGTGTGTGTGTGTGTTTGTGAGTGTGTGTGTATGTATGTGTGTGTGTCCCTTCGGCTCGCAGAGATAAGAAAACAGCCGTGGCAAGAAAGCGATGCAAATCGTACGGGGCGACTAATGGATAGGAGTCGAGTGGCGAAGAGTGGGTGACTAATAAGTAGGAGTCGAGAGGTGAAAAGTGTATGTGTGTGTGCGTGTGTGTGTGCGTGTGTGAGTATGTGTGTGTGTTAGTTCGGCTTGCAGAGATAAAAACACGACCGAGGCAAGAAGGCCCTGCCTATCGTAAGAGGCGACTAATAGGTAGGAGTCGAGAGGTGAAGAATGTATGTGTGTGTGCGTGTGGGCGTGTTTGTGTGTGTGTGAGTGTATGTGTGTGTGCGTGTGTGCGTGCGTGTGTGTGTGTGTGTTTGTGAGTGTGTGTGTATGTATGTGTGTGTGTCCCTTCAGCTCGCAGAGATAAGAAAACAGCCGTGGCAAGAAAGCGATGCAAATCGTACGGGGCGACTAATGGATAGGAGTCGAGAGGCGAAGAGTGGGCGACTAATAAGTAGGAGTCGAGAGGTGAAAAGTGTATGTGTGTGTGCGTGTGTGCGTGTGTGTGTGCGTGTGTGAGTATGTGTGTGTGTCCGTTCGGCTTGCAGTGATAAGAACACGGCCAAGGCAAGAAGGCCCTGCCTATCGTAAGAGGCGACTAATAGGTAGGAGTCGAGAGGTGAAGAATGTGTGTGTGTGTGTGCGTGTGGGCGTGTTTGTGTGTGTGTGAGTGTATGTGTGTGTGCGTGTGTGCGTGCGTGTGTGTGTGTGTGTGTTTGTGAGTGTGTGTGTATGTATGTGTGTGTGTCCCTTCGGCTCGCAGAGATAAGAAAACAGCCGTGGCAAGAAGGCGATGCAAATCGTACAGGGCGACTAATGGGTAGGAGTCGAGAGGTGAAGAGTGCATGTGTGTGTGTGCGTGTGTGCGTGTGTGTGCGTGTGTGCGTGCGTCTGTGTGTGAGTGTGTGTGTGTCCGTTCGGCTTGCAGAGATAAGAATACGGCCGAGGCAAGAAGGCCCTGCCTGTCGTAAGTGGCGACTAATGGGTAGGAGTCGAGAGGTGAAGAGTGTATTTGTGTGTGTGTGTGTGTGTGCGTGTGTGTGCGTGTGTGCGTGCGTGTGTGTGTGAGTGTGTGTGTGTCCGTTCGGCTTGCAGAGATAAGAATACGGCCGAGGCAAGAAGGCCCTGCCTGTCGTAAATGGCGACTAATTGGTAGGAGTCGAGAGGTGAAGAGTGTATGTGTGTGTGTGCGTGTGTGCGTGTGTGTGCGTGTGTAAGTGTGTGTATGTGTGTGTGTCTGTTTGGCTTGCAGAGATAAGAATACGGCCGAGGCAAGAAGGCCCTCTCTCTTGTAAGGGGCGACTAATAGGTAGGAGTCGAAAGGTGAGTAGTGTATGTGTGTGTGTGTGTGCGTGTGTGGGTGTGTGTGTGTTTGTGCGTGTGTAAGTGTGTGTGTATGTATGTGTGTGTCCATTCGGCTCGCAGAGATTAGAATACGGCCGAGGCAAGAAGGCCATGCCTGTCGTAAGAGGCAACTAATGGGTAGGAGTCGAGAGGTGAAAAGTGTTTTTGTGTGTGTGCGTGTGTGTGCGTGTGTGCGTGCTTGTGTGTGTGAGTGTGTATGTGTCCGTTCGGCTTGCAGAGATAAGAATACGGCCGAGGCAAGAAGGCCTTACCTGTCGTAAGAGGCGACTAATGGGTAGGAGTCGAGAGGTGAAGAGTGTATGTGTGTGTGCGTGTGTGCTTGTATGTGTGTTTGTGCGTGTGTGAGTGTGTGTGAGTGTGTGTGTTTGTCCGCTCGGCTCGCAGAGATAAGAATACGTCCGTGGCAAGAAGGTCATGCCTGTCTTAAGAGGCGACTAATGGATAGGAGTCGAAAGGTGGAGAGTGTATATGTGTGTGTGCGCGTGTGTGCGTGCGTGTGTGTGTGTTCTTGTATGTGTGTGTGTGAGTGTGTGTGTCCGGTCGGCTCGCAGAGATAAGAACATGGCCGTGGCAGGAAGGCCCTGCCTGTCGTAAGAGGCGACTAATGGGTAGGGGTCGAGAGGTGAAGAGTGTATGTGTGTGTGTGCGTGTGTGCGTGTGTGTGCGTGTGTGAGTGTGTGTGTATGTGTGTGTGTCCGTCTGGCTTGCAAAGGTAAGAATACGGCCAAGGCAAGAAGACCCTGCCAGTTGTAAGGGGCGACTAATAGGTAGGAGTCGAGAGGTGAAGAGTGTATGTGTGTGTGCGTGTGTGCGTGTGTGTGTGCGTGTGTGAGTATGTGTGTGTGTCCGTTCGGCTTGCAGAGATAAGAACACGGCCGTGGCAAGAAGTCCCTGCCTATCGTAAGAGGCGACTAATAGGTAGGAGTCGAGAGGTGAAGAATATATGTGTGTGTGCGTGTGGGCGTGTTTGTGTGTGTGTGAGTGTATGTGTGTGTGCGTGTGTGCGTGCGTGTGTGTGTTTGTGAGTGTGTGTGTATGTATGTGTGTGTGTCCCTTCGGCTCGCAGAGATAAGAAAACAGCCGTGGCAAGAAAGCGATGCAAATCGTACGGGGCGACTAATGGATAGGAGTCGAGAGGCGAAGAGTGGGCGACTAATAAGTAGGAGTCGAGAGGTGAAAAGTGTATGTGTGTGTGCGTGTGTGCGTGTGTGTGTGCGTGTGTGAGTATGTGTGTGTGTTAGTTCGGCTTGCAGAGATAAAAACACGACCGAGGCAAGAAGGCCCTGCCTATCGTAAGAGGCGACTAATAGGTAGGAGTCGAGAGGTGAAGAATGTATGTGTGTGTGCGTGTGGGCGTGTTTGTGTGTGTGTGAGTGTATGTGTGTGTGCGTGTGTGCGTGCGTGTGTGTGTGTGTGTTTGTGAGTGTGTGTGTATGTATGTGTGTGTGTGTCCCTTCGGCTCGCAGAGATAAGAAAACAGCCGTGGCAAGAAGGCGATGCAAATCGTACGGGGCGACTAATGGGTAGGAGTCGAGATGTGAAGAGTGGGCGACTAATAAGTAGGAGTCGAGAGGTGAAGAGAGTATGTGTGTGGGTGCGTGTGTGTGTGTGTGTGTGTGTGCGTGTGTGTGTATGTGTGTGTGTCCGTTCGCCTCGCAGAGATAAGAACACGGCCGTGGCAAGAAGTCCCTGCCTGTCGTAAGAGGCGACTAATAAATAGGAGTCGAGAGGTGAAGAGTGTATGTGTCTTTGTGTGTGTGCGTGTGTTTGTGCGTGTGTGAGTATGTGTGTGTGTATGTGTGTGTGTGTCCGTTTGGCTTGCAGAGATAAGAATACGGCTGAGGCAAGAACGCCCTGCCTGTCTTAAGAGGCGACTAATGGATATTAGTCGAGAAGTGGAGAGTGTGTGCGTGTGCGTGTACGTGTGCGTGCGTGCGTGTGTGCCTGTGTGCGTGTGTTTGTGTGTGCGTGTGTGTGTGTGTCCTTTCGGCTCGCAGAGATAAGAATACGTCCGTGGCAAGAAGGCCCTGCCTGTCTTAAGAGGCGACTAATGGATAGGAATCGAGAGGTGGAGAATGTGTGCGTGTGCGTGTGTGCGTGTGTGCGTGTGTGCCTGTGTGCGTGTGTTTGTGTGTGCGTGTGTGTGTGTCCGTTCGGCTTGCAGAGATAAGAACACGGCCGTGGCAAGAAGTCCCTGCCTGTCGTAAGAGGCGACTAATGGGTAGGAGTCGAGAGGTGAAGAGAGTACGTGAGTGTGTGCGTGTGTGGGTGTGTGTGTGTTTGTGCGTGTGTAAGTGTGTGTGTGTATGTTTGTGTGTGTCCATTCGGCTCGCAGAGATTAGAATACGGCCGAGGCAACAAGGCAATGCCTGTCGTAAGAGGCGACTAATGGGTAGGAGTCGAGAGGTGAAGAATGTATTTGTGTGTGTGTGTGCGTGTGTGTGCGTGTGTGCGTGCGTGTGTGTGTGAGTGTGTATATGTCTGTTCGGCTTGCAGAGATAAGAATACGGCCGAGGCAAGAATGCCCTGCCTGTCGTAAGTGGCGACTAATGGGTAGGAGTCGAGAGGTGAAGAGAGTACGTGAGTGTGTGCGTGTGTGGGTGTGTGTGTGTTTGTGCGTGTGTAAGTGTGTGTGTGTATGTTTGTGTGTGTCCGTTCGGTTTGCAGAGATAAGAATACGGCCAAGGCAAGAAAGCCCTGCCTGTCGTAAGTGGCGACTAATTGGTAGGAGTCGAGAGGTGAAGAGTGTATGTGTGTGTGTGTGTGTGCGTGTGTGGGTGTGTGTGTGTTTGTGCGTGTGTAAGTGTGTGTGTGTGTATGTCTGCGTGTCCATTCGGCTCGCAGAGATTAGAATACGGCCGAGGCAAAAAGGCCATGCCTGTCGTAAGAGGCAACTAATGTGTAGGAGTCGAGAGGTGAAGAGTGTACGTGTGTGTGTGCGTGTGTGCGTGTGTGTGTGCGTGTGTGAGTGTGTGTGTCCGGTCGGCTCGCAGTGATAAGGACACGTCCGTGCCAAGAAGGCCCTGCCTGTCGTAAGCGGCGACTAATACGTAGGAGTCGAGAGGTGAAGAGTGTATGTGTGTAAGTGCGTGTGTGCGTGTGTGTGCGTGTGTGAGTGTGTGTGTGTGTCCAGTCGGCTCGCAGAGATAAGAACACGGCCGTGGCAAGAAGGCCCTGCCTGTCGTAAGAGGCGACTAATGGGTAGGAGTCGAGAGGTGAAGAGTGTATGTGTGTGTGAGTGTGCGTGTGTGCGTGTGTGTGCATGTGTGAGTGTGTGTGTGTATTTGTGTGTGTGAGTGTGTGTGTCCAGTCGGCTCGCAGAGATACGAACACGGCCGTAGCAAGAAGGCCCTGCCTGTCGTAAGAGGCGACTAATGGGTAGGAGTCGAGTGGTGAAGAGTGTATATGTGTGTGCGTATGTGCGTGTGTGTGCGTGTGAGAGTGTGTGTATGTGTGTGTGTCCGTTCGGCTTGCAGAGATAAGAGCACGACCGAGGCAAGAAGGCCCTGCCTATCGTAAGAGGCGACTAATAGGTAGGAGTCAAGAGGTGAAGAGTGTATGTGTGTGTGTGCGTGTGTGCGTGTGTGTGTGTGTGTGTATGTGTGTGTGTATCCCTTCGGCTCGCAGAGATAAGAATACGTCCGTGGCAAGAAGGCCATGCTTGCTGTAAGGAGCGACTAATGTGTAGGAGTCGAGAGGTGAAGCGTGTATGTGTGTGTGTGTGTGTGTGTGTATGTGTGCAAGTGTGTGTGTGTGTGTCCGTTCGGCTCGCAGAGATAGGTATACGTCCGTGGCAAGAAGGCCCTGCCTGTCTTAAGAGGCGACTAATGAATAGGAGTCGAGAGGTGGAGAGTGTGTGCGTGTGCGTGTGCGTGTGGGTGCGTGTGTAAGTGTGTGTGTATGTGTGTGTGTCTGTTTGGCTTGCAGAGATAAAAATACGGCAGAGGCAAGAAGGCCCTGCCTCTTGTAATGGGCGACTAATAAGTAGGAGTCGAAAGGTGAAGAGTGTATGTGTGTGTGCGTGTGTGCGTGTGTGTGTGCGTGTGTGAGTATGTGGGTGTATTAGTTCGGCTTGCAGAAATAAGAACACGACCGAGGCAAGCAGGCCCTGCCTATCGTAATAGGCGACTAATAGGTAGGAGTCGAGAGGTGAAGAGTGTATGTGTGTGTGTGCGTGTGTGCGTGTGTGTGTGAGTGTGTGAGTATGTGTGTGTGTCCGTTCGGCTTGCAGAGATAAGAACACCCCCATGGCAAGAAGGCCCTGCCTGTCGTAAGAGGCGACTAATAGGTAGGAGTCGAGAGGTGGAGAGTGTGTGCGTGTGCGTGTGCGTGTGTGCGTGTGTAAGTATGTGTGTGTGTGTCCGTTCGTCTTGCAGAAATAAGAACACGGCCGAGGCAAGAAGGCCCTGCCTGTCGTGAGAGGCGACTAATAGGTAGGATTAGAGAGGTGAAGAATGTATGTGTGTGTGCGTGTGTGCGTGCGTATGTGCGTGTGTGTGTGTGAGTGTGTGTGTGCGTGTGTGTGCGTGTGTGCGTGCGTGTGTGCGTGTGTGTGTGTGAGTTTGTGTGTGTATGTGTGTGTGTGTGTGTTTCTTCGCTCGCAGAGATAAGAAAAAAGCGGTGGCAAGAAGGCCATGCCTGTCGTAAGAGGCGACTAATGGATAGGAGTCGAGAGGTGGAGAGTGTGTGCGTGTGCGTGTGCGTGTGCGTGTGTGTGTGTGTGCGTGTGTGTGTGTGTCCGTTTGGCTTGCAGAGATAAAAACACGGCCGTGGCAAGAAGTCCCTGCCTGTCGTAAGAGGAGAATAATGGGTAGGAGTCGAGAGGTGAAGAGTGTATGTGTGTGTGCGTGTGTGCGTGCGTGTGTGAGTGTGTGTGTGTGTGTGTGTCCGGTCGGCTCGCAGAGATGAGAACACGGCCGTGGCAAGAAGGCCATGCCTGTCGTAAGAGGCGACTAATGGATAGGAGTCGAGAGGTGGAGAGTGTGTGCGTGTGCGTGTGCGTGTGCGTGTGTGTGTGTGTGCGTGTGTGTGTGTGTCCGTTTGGCTTGCAGAGAAAAAAACACGGCCGTGGCAAGAAGTCCCTGCCTGTCGTAAGAGGAGAATAATGGGTAGGAGTCGAGAGGTGAAGAGTGTATGTGTGTGTGCGTGTGTGCGTGCGTGTGTGTCAGTGTGTGTGTGTGTGTGTCCGGTCGGCTCGCAGAGATGAGAACACGGCCGTGGCAAGAAGGCACTGCCTGTCGTTAAGAGGCAACTAATGGGTAGGAGTCGAGAGGTGAAGAGTGTATGTGTGTGTGTGTGCGTGTGTGCGTGTGTGTGCGTGTGTGTGTGTGTATATGTTTGTGTCTGTTTGGCTTGCAGAGATAAGAATACGGCCGAGGCAAGAAGGCCCTGCCTCTTGTAAGGGGCGACTAATAAGTAGGAGTCGAGAGGTGAAGAGTGTATGTGTGTATGCGTGTGTGCGTGTGTGCGTGTATGTGTGTTTGTGCGTGTGTGAGTGTGTGTGTATGAGTGTGTGTGTCCGTTCGGCTTGCAGAGATATGAATACGGCCGGGGCAAGAAGGCCCTGCCTCTCGTAAGAGGCGACTAAAAGGTAGGGGTCGAGAGGTGAAGAGTGTATGTGTGTGTGTGTGTGTGTGTGTGTGAGTGTGTGTGTTTGTACGCTCGGCTCGCAGAGATAAGATTACGGCCGTGGCAAGAAGGCCCTACCTGTCTTAAGAGGCGGCTAATTGATAGGAGTCGAGAGGTGCAGAGTGTGTGCGTGTGCGTGTGCGTGTGCATAAGTGCGTGTGTGTGCGTGTGTGCGTATGTGTGTGTGTTTGTGTGTGCGTGTGTGTGTGTCCGTTCGGCTTGCAGAGATAAGAACACGGCCGTGGCAAGAAGTCCCTGCCTGTCGTAAGAGGAGAATAATGGGCAGAAGTCGAGAGGTGAATAGTGTATGTGTGCTTGCGTGTGTGTGTTTGTGTGTGAGTGTGTGTGTGTGTCCTTTCGGCTCGCAGAGATAAGAATGCGTTCGTAGCAAGAAGGCTCTGCCTGTCTTAAGAGGCGACTAATGGATAGGACTCGAGAGGTGGAGAGTGTGTGCGTGTGCGTGTGCGTTTGCGTGTGTGCGTTTGTGCCTGTGTGCGTGTGTTTGTGTGTGCGTGTGTGTGTGTGTCCGGTCAGCTCGCTGAAATGAGAACACGGCCGTGGCAAGAAGGCCCTGCCTGTCGTAAGAGGCGACTAATGGGTAGGAGTCGAGAGGTGAAGAGTGTATGTGTGTGTGTACGTGTGTGCGTGTGTGTGTGCGTGTGTGAGTATGTGTGTGTGTCCGTTCGGCTTGCAGAGATAAGAACACGGCCGTGGCAAGAAGTCCCTGCCTGTCGTAATAGGAGAATAATGGGTAGGAGTCGAGAGGTGAAGAGTGTATGTGTGTGTGTACGTGTGTGCGTGTGTGTGTGCGTGTGTGAGTATGTGTGTGTGTCCGTTTGGCTCGCAGAGATTAGAATACGGCCGAGGCAAGAAGGCCATGCCTGTCTTAAGGGGCGACTAATGGATAGGAGTCGAAAGGTGGCGAGTGTATATGTGTGTGTGCGCGTGTGTGCGTGCGTGTGTGTGTGTTCTTGTATGTGTGTGTGTGAGTGTGTGTGTCCGGTCGGCTCGCAGAGATAAGAACATGGCCGTGGCAAGAAGTCCCTGCCTTTCGAAATAGAAGAATAATGGGTAGGAGTCGAGAGGTGAAGAGTGTATATGTGTGTGTGCGCGTGTGTGCGTGCGTGTCTGTGTTTGTTCTTGTATGTGTGTGTGTGAGTGTGTGTGTGTCCGGTCGGCTCGCAGAGATAAGAACATGGCCGTGGCAGGAAGGCCCTGCCTGTCGTAAGAGGCGACTAATGGGTAGGGGTCGAGAGGTGAAGAGTGTATGTGTGTGTGTGCGTGTGTGCGTGTTTGTGTGCGTGTGTGAGTGTGTGTGTATGTGTGTGTGTCCGTCTGGCTTGCAGAGGTAAGAATACGGCCAAGGCAAGAAGACCCTGCCAGTTGTAAGGGGCGACTAATAGGTAGGAGTCGAGAGGTGAAGAGTGTATGTGTGTGTGTGCGTGTGTGCGTGTGTGTGTGCGTGTGTGAGTATGTGTGTGTGTCCGTTTGGCTTGCAGAGATAAGAACACGGCCGTGGCAAGAAGTCCCTGCCTATCGTAAGAGGAGAATAATGGGTAGGAGTCGAGAGGTGAAGAGTGTATGTGTGTATGTGTGTGCGTGTGTGCGTGTGTGGGCGTGTGTGAGTGTGTGTGTATGTGTGTGTGTCCGTTTGGCTTGCAGAGATAAGAATACGGCCGAGGCCAGAAGGCCCTGCCTCTTGTAAGGGTCGACTAATAAGTAGGAGTCGAGAGGTGAAGAGTGTATGTGTGTGTGCGTGTGTGGGTGTGTGTGTGTGTGCGTGTGTGAGTATGTGTGTGTGTTAGTTTGGCTTGCAGAGATGAGAACACGACCGCGGCAAGAAGGCCCTGCTTATCGTAAGAGGCGACTAAAAGGTAGGAGTCGAGAGGTGAAGAGTGTATGTGTGTGTGCGTCTGTGCGTGTGTGTGTGTTTGTGCGTGTGTGAGTGTGTGTGTATGAGTGTGTGTGTCCTTTCGGCTTGCAGAGATAGGAATACGGCCGTGGCAAGAAGGCCATGCTTGCTGTAAGGAGCGACTAATTGGTAGGAGTCGAGAGGTGAAGAGTGTATGTGTGTGTGCGTGTGTGCGTGTATGTGTGTTTGTGCGTGTGTGAGTGTGTGTGTATGAGTGTGTGTGTCCGTTCGGCTTGCAGAGATATGAATACGGCCGGGGCAAGAAGGCCCTGCCTCTCGTAAGAGGCGACTAAAAGGTAGGGGTCGAGAGGTGAAGAGCGTATGTGTGTGTGTGTGTGTGGGTGTGTGTGTTTGTCCGCTCGGCTCGCAGAGATAAGATTACGGCCGTGGCAAGAAGGCCCTACCTGACTTAAGAGGCGGCTAATGGATAGGAGTCGAGAGGTGGAGAGTGTGTGCGTGTGCGTGGGTGCGTGTGTGTGCGTGTGTGCGTGTGTGTGTGTGTTTGTGTGTGCGTGTGTGCGTGCGTGTGTGTGTGTGTGTTTGTGAGTGTGTGTGTATGTATGTGTGTGTGTCCCTTCGGCTCGCAGAGATAAGAAAACAGCCGTGGCAAGAAAGCGATGCAAATCGTACGGGGCGACTAATGGATAGGAGTCGAGAGGCGAAGAGTGGGCGACTAATAAGTAGGAGTCGAGAGGAGAAAAGTGTATGTGTGTGTGCGTGTGTGCGTGTGTGTGTGCGTGTGTGAGTATGTGTGTGTGTCCGTTCGGCTTGCAGTGATAAGAACACGGCCAAGGCAAGAAGGCCCTGCCTATCGTAAGAGGCGACTAATAGGTAGGAGTCGAGAGGTGAAGAATGTATGTGTGTGTGCGTGTGGGCGTGTTTGTGTGTGTGTGAGTGTATGTGTGTGTGCGTGTGTGCGTGCGTGTGTGTGTGTGTGTTTGCGAGTGTGTGTGTATGTATGTGTGTGTGTCCCTTCGGCTCGCAGAGATAAGAAAACAGCCGTGGCAAGAAAGCGATGCAAATCGTACGGGGCGACTAATGGATAGGAGTCGAGAGGCGAAGAGTGGGCGACTAATAAGTAGGAGTCGAGAGGAGAAAAGTGTATGTGTGTGTGCGTGTGTGCGTGTGTGTGTGCGTGTGTGAGTATGTGTGTGTGTCCGTTCGGCTTGCAGTGATAAGAAAACAGCCGTGGCAAGAAGGCGATGCAAATCGTACGGGGCGACTAATGGGTAGGAGCCGAGATGTGAAGAGTGGGCGACTAATAAGTAGGAGTCGAGAGGTAAAGAGAGTATGTGTGTGGGTGCGTGTGTGCGTGTGTGTGTGCGTGTGTGTGTATGTGTGTGTGTCCGTTCGGCTCGCAGAGATAAGAACACGGCCGTGGCAAGAAGTCCCTGCCTGTCGTAAGAGGCGACTAATGAATAGGAGTCGAGAGGTGAAGAGTGTATGTGTCTTTGTGTGTGTGCGTGTGTTTGTGCGTGTGTGAGTATGTGTGTGTGTATGTGTGTGTGTCCGTTTGGCTTGCAGAGATAAGAATACGGCCGAGGCAAGAACGCCCTGCCTGTCTTAAGAGGCGACTAATGGATATAAGTCGAGAGGTGGAGAGTGTGTGCGTGTGCGTGTACGTGTGCGTGTGTGCGTGTGTGCCTGTGTGCGTGTGTTTGTGTGTGCGTGTGTGTGTGTGTGTGTCCTTTCTGCTCGCAGAGATAAGAATACGTCCGTGGCAAGAAGGCCCTGCCTGTCTTAAGAGGCGACTAATGGATAGGAATCGAGAGGTGGAGAATGTGTGCGTGTGCGTGAGTGCGTGTGTGCCTGTGTGCGTGTGTTTATGTGTGCGTGTGTGTGTGTCCGTTCGGCTTGCAGAGATAAAAACACGGCCGTAGCAAGAAGTCCCTGCCTGTCGTAAGAGGCGACTAATGGGTAGGAGTCGAGAGGTGAAGAGAGTACGTAAGTGTGTGCGTGTGTGAGTGTGTGTGTATGTGTGTGTGTCCGTCTGGCTTGCAGAGGTAAGAATACGGCCAAGGCAAGAAGACCCTGCCAGTTGTAAGGGGCGACTAATAGGTAGGAGTCGAGAGGTGAAGAGTGTATGTGTGTGTGTGCGTGTGTTCGTGTGTGTGTGCGTGTGTGAGTATGTGTGTGTGTCCGTTTGGCTTGCAGAGATAAGAACACGGCCGTGGCAAGAAGTCCCTGCCTGTCGTAAGAGGAGAATAATGGGTAGGAGTCGAGAGGTGAAGAGTGTATGTGTGTGTGTGTGTGCGTGTGTGCGTGTGTGGGCGTGTGTGAGTGTGTGTGTATGTGTGTGTGTGTCCGTTTGGCTTGCAGAGATAAGAATACGGCCGAGGCCAGAAGGCCCTGCCTCTTGTAAGGGTCGACTAATAAGTAGGAGTCGAGAGGTGAAGAGTGTATGTGTGTGTGCGTGTGTGCGTGTGTGTGTGTGTGTGCGTGTGTGAGTATGTGTGTGTGTTAGTTTGGCTTGCAGAGATGAGAACACGACCGCGGCAAGAAGGCCCTGCTTATCGTAAGAGGCGACTAAAAGGTAGGAGTCGAGAGGTGAAGAGTGTATGTGTGTGTGCGTGTGTGCGTGTATGTGTGTTTGTGCGTGAGTGAGTGTGTGTGTATGAGTGTGTGTGTCCGTTCGGCTTGCAGAGATATGAATACGGCCGGGGCAAGAAGGCCCTGCCTCTCGTAAGAGGCGACTAAAAGGTAGGGGTCGAGAGGTGAAGAGTGTATGTGTGTGTGTGTGTGTGTGAGTGTAACGGGATTTAATTAAGCATCAGATTCAAGTAATCTTTTTAATAACGTGACACACATTTGCCAAAATATATTATTTGTTTTGAAAATATCGGTGTAACTGGAACGCGCTCTGACCTAGTGAAATTTGCAATGTAATCAAAAGCTTATTAAATAATGTGTACAAACTAAACAAGTAAAAACAATAATATATCAACAAGCGCACGGGAGGTAAATAGCTGGAAATCACGGGATTAGTATTATTATCAATATAGTTAAGAATGAAGAATCAAGAGAACGGTCTAAGTTAGTCAACGTCAACTGAGTACTATTTAGTATTGTACTTGATTTTAATAAACTAAACTATGAGTATTTAGTGGTTTAAATAAATCTACCATACAAGACGATAAGTGAAGCGTTATTTATTACATGGCGATCCTACCTTTCGAATAAGGAGTTTTCTGATTCGCAGAAACAAATCAAAAATGCCAACCACATACTGGAAATTTAAATGGAAATTTACATAATAGATGATATATGGAACCCACTGTGGAAAATGCATCAGCAGGTAAGGAAATTCCCGCCAAATTCCGAACCAAACCCGCCAGGAGTCCCGCGACGGAATTCCAGCTCCTGATAATGGACAATAAATGGGAAAAATGGATAAATGGACAAATGTGAATTATCAAAAACAATATGTGAAATATATTATGTAAGTAAATTTTATTTTTTATCCCTTATGTAAATTATGCAGTCTAACAGAAATTATTACTTAGTATTTGAATATAAGAATTTAACTAATTCAAGTTCAGAATGTTGAGTACACAATTTTTATGGCTTTTAAAAGTACAGAATATAATTTATTTTTTTTTAAATTATCGCTAAATAACTGTTTATATATCAAATTCTATTTATTTTTATTTCTATTTTTTAATGAAACAAATATGTGACATATAATTTTATTTGCTTAAGGTATAGTTTTAAAAATATTTATATTTGACCATGAAAATATACTGTGACTAAGTCGGAAAATATTAAATTACGACATGAATTTGCTTAAATGACAAATTCTTCAATTAATATAGACGAAGAAATCGGATATGACTTTTTATTTTACTATTTAGCTACAATAAATTAGGATATTTAGAATTATTGTTACATTTATAAGGAAGAAAAACGAATTTAAAAGAACTTTTAAAGACAATTGACCATGGCGTCAGAAAAATTTTCATTATGTTGGAACAATTTCCACGAAAATATGAGTTCAGGAATAAATTCATTATGGAAGAGTCAAGATTTTGTAGACGTAACGCTTTCAGCACAAGGAAAATGCATAAAAGCGCATAAAATGGTTCTTTCGGTTTGTAGCCCATATTTTAAAGAAATTTTTATGTCAAATCCCTGTCAACATCCTATAGTATCTTTGACAAACGTGACTTACGAAGCACTAAGAGACTTGTTACAATTTATATACCATGGAGAAGTACAAATTAGACAAGAAGATTTAAATACCTTCATTGAAACGGCCGAATCATTGCAAATACAAGGACTCACTGTAGATAGAAAAGTTTTAAATGATAATAACATTATGGAAATTTCGGATAAAGAATATACTCAAAATGTAAAAGATTTTAAACCAGTTTCTCTACCTGTGACAAAGAAACAACAACCTATAAAGAAGGAAGAACATAGCGACACAGAGCAAGAAATAAGTGTGGCTCTTACAACAAACGAATTTTTAAATATCGCAAGCAAGGTGTTACCCAGCGAGTTTGATGGAAAAGCAGGTAAACTGCAGTCATTTTTAGATGCACTAGAACTCCTTGAGAAAATAGCGATAGGACACGAGGAGACAGCGACAACATTAATAAAGACAAGATTAACCAATAAGGCCAGAAACGTTATAGTTACAGAGGATACAATCGCAAGAATAGCAGAGGTACTGAAGAGAGAACTGAGAGGCGACAGTTCAAAGACGGTAATAGTTAAATTGGCGAAGAAAAGACAAGGACATAAAGATGCAGAGGTCTATGCATCTGAAGTTGAAGAATTAGCCGAACAGCTAAAAGTTGCATACGTAGCGGAAGGAATGTCATTGGAACTAGCGAAAAAATACACAACAGAGGCAGTAGTAGCTACAATGAAACGCAACGTCAACACAGAAAAAGCTAAATTCATTTTGGAAGCATGTAACTTTTCAACCACACAAGAGATAATGTCCAAATTTTTATCGATTGATGAGACGGAAGATAGCACACAAGGAAAAGTGTTAAATTACAGGAACAAATACGATTTTGATATGAGAAAAGAAAGTAAGAATACAATATATGGATATTATAAAAATAAATTCGAAGAAAGAAAACAATATAGAAACAAAAATTATAGAAATATAAGTGAATATGGAAGACATAATACGAGGATATATCGTAATAAAAACAGAGCAGATTGGCAATCACAACGAAGAACAAAGAATAGTCAATGGACACAGGTGAGATGCCACAGAAATAGAGGCACAGCAAGATCATATTACGCACCGCATGCGAATACGAATACAGTGAGAGGAGTAGATTTTTGACAGAAATGTAGGCAAACTGCATATGGTTCGACCTTAATGGTTGAAACCTACGTCGAGCAGGAGGCTGCTAAGAGGATAAGCTAGGGTGGTACTTGAATCCCAACCCGCTGAGAGTCCTGCGTCTCCAGCACGACAATACAGTAACTACAGAATGGATTAAAATTGCGGAACGAATTTTGAATAATGATTTTTTTTTAATAAAGTAAATGGAAAATTATTGAAAAGGAAGTTTGTCACAATGAAAGACGATTCCCTACAATTATTTTATTTATATGCAAGAGAAGAAAATATGTTAAGTAAATTAAGTACGCACAAAGGCGAAAAATGATGAACAGATTATTTTGAAAAGTATATGTCAGTATTATTACATATTTGGAGAAATGAATTTCGAGATCGAACCGAAAAACAGAAGAAACAGTTACAGTAATAAAGAAACCAGAAGTTGAGAAGGAATTTACAGTAGGATTAATAGATAAACCGATTAAAATTATGTTACCTATACGAATCAGAAATGTAAATAATCGAGAAATATAAATTAGAAGTTTTATTCCGAAGATACAAAACCAGGAAAAAATTTTTATATATTTTATATGGAAGAAACAAGGCAAAGAGTAAAAAAGAGTCGAACAACTATTAAGCACAGTAAAAACTATCAATATTGGAAGAAAACGGCCCATCGAAAAAAATGCAAAATATGCAGATGTTTTTATTTTGGAAAAGACCCAGATGTACAAGCAAAAGTTAGTTTGTAAAAGACGAGAAACCAAACAATAAACAAAAAAAAAACCATAACTATAATAATTTCATTACGAAAGCAAACACAGTATTAGTCATAAAAACATTACATAATGACATTAGGTTAATAGTATGATATTTGATATAGTTGGAATGTACGTAGTAAGCATGTCCATAAACTTGAAATAATTAAAATATAACTGACCAGGTTAAATATTTTATTATTAAGATCCGTATATTTAAAATTTTATTTACGATGCAAGAGGAAATATTAAGACCCTCGGAGAGACTTTTTGAGATTTTGGCTCACAAATGTGAGTGCAGAAGATTATAAAGAAAATGATAATAATGAAATGAGAATAAAACGTGATGAAAAAAGAATCAACCAATTCTTAATGAAATACGAAGAGAAAAATAATAATTTTTTTTTTAAGGAAAGTATAAAAGCTTGTATAGTACAAGATAAACATAATACAATCAATCCATAATATAGTACAAGATAAGCAGATCAAGAAGAGTTATAATTAACGACTTCCACATGTTAGAGGAAGGATGTGGAAGAATGAATAGGATATATTAAATACAGAAATATAAGTTAATACTAGTTGTGGAATGAATTACGAAAAAATGTTGAGAAATATGTGAAATGTGAAGAGATGCGACAACTGCCAAAGGCATAAGCACTAAATCATAAACAAGGAACCCATGAAAATGTACATGGATGAAAATGGAAACAGATATATTGACGTACAATGCGAATTAAGCAACTACGTAGAAGAATATGTAATAGAAAATAAAATAAGCCAAAACAGTAGCCAAATCATTGGTAGAAAAATTTATCTTGAGGTATGGAGTACCCAGAAAAATAATAGCAGACCAAGGCACAGAGTATATAGCTAAAATAATTAAGGAAACAATACTTTGCTACAATTAGAGTCAATGAATATACTCGTAAAATATACATGTACTTTTGAATGCAAATAATATATAAAAATATATTTAAATGAATATAATGTGTAAATATAGTTTTAAGTTCGTACAATATATATTTAAAATGTGTATAACAAAAAGAAAAATGTTAGACTGTATAGTAGTAGTTAAACAAAAGAAATAGGGATAAATGAATAAATGAATAAAACGACAAAACTTTATTGTGAAATGTCGAAGTTATTAATAGTGTATATGAACAGCGAAAACAGAACTATTACTTGGTACCAAGAATTAATGCAAGAATTAATGCAAGAATTAATATAAGATTTTATTATTATAAATTTTTATTTATTATTTAAAATATGTAAAGGTTATTGTAAATATTATGTGCACATAATAGGGGGTAAGATATAATACATAATAACATAATAGGAGATAAGATATAATATGTAATCAACCACATAATAGGTGGTAATATAAGGTAATATAATCTAAATGATTTAACGTAAGGTAAGAAAAAACGTACGTAAAATATTAAATTAATATACCAGTAAGGCATAATGAAGGATACCAGATAGCATATTATAAGGGAACAATTTGGGTAACCTTATAATATGCTGAGGTTAGGTTAGGTTAGGTTACTAAATTTTTTAGATATAAGGAAATATGTACCAAAAATTTGTATATAATTCTATAAATATGTATATGTAAATACTGAATGTAATTAATGTATATATGTACAGTAATCAGTTGATGATGACACGAAAAATTTTCTTCTTTCGGAGGGGAAGAGTAAAACCAGCTCCTGTAATTGATTGAAAACGAACAGCACTCAGAAAATTTTTCTTCTGAGGGATAGGGATGTAACGGGATTTAATTAAGCATCAGATTCAAGTAATCTTTTTAATAACGTGACACACATTTGCCAAAATATATTATTTGTTTTGAAAATATCGGTGTAACTGGAACGCGCTCTGACCTAGTGAAATTTGCAATGTAATCAAAAGCTTATTAAATAATGTGTACAAACTAAACAAGTAAAAACAATAATATATCAACAAGCGCACGGGAGGTAAATAGCTGGAAATCACAAGATTAGTATTATTATCAATATAGTTAAGAATGAAGAATCAAGAGAACGGTCTAAGTTAGTCAACGTCAACTGAGTACTATTTAGTATTGTACTTGATTTTAATAAACTAAACTATGAGTATTTAGTGTTTTAAATAAATCTACCATACAAGACGATAAGTGAAGCGTTATTTATTACATGAGTGTGTGTGTTTGTCCGCTCGGCTCGCAGAGATAAGATTACGGCCGTGGCAAGAAGGCCCTACCTGTCTTAAGAGGCGGCTAATGGATAGGAGTCGAGAGGTGGAGAGTGTGTGCGTGTGCGTGTGCGTGGGTGCGTGAGTGTGCGTGTGTGCGTGTGTGTGTGTGTTTGTGTGTGCGTGTGTGTGTGTCCGTTCGGCTTGCAGAGATAAGAACACGGCCGTGGCAAGAAGTCCCTGCCTGTCGTAAAAGGAGAATAATGGGTAGAAGTCGAGAGGTGAATAGTGTATGTGTGCTTGCGTGTGTGTGTTTGTGTGTGAGTGTGTGTGCGTGTCCTTTCGGCTCGCAGAGATAAGAATGCGTTCGTTGCAAGAAGGCTCTGCCTGTCTTAAGAGGCGACTAATGGGTAGGAGTCGAGAGGTGAAGAGTGTATGTGTGTGTGTGCGTGTGTGCGTGTGTGTGCGTGTGTGATTGTGTGTGTATGTGTGTGTGTCTGTCTGGCTTGCAGAGGTAAGAATACGGCCAAGGCAAGAAGACCCTGCCAGTTGTAAGGGGCGACTAATAGGTAGGAGTCGAGAGGTGAAGAGTGTATGTGTGTGTGCGTGTGTGCGTGTGTGTGTGCGTGTGTGAGTATGTGTGTGTGTCCGTTCGGCTTTCAGAGATAAGAACACGGCCGTGGCAAGAAGTCCCTGCCCATCGTAAGAGGCGACTAATAGGTAGGAGTCGAGAGGTGAAGAATGTATGTGTGTGTGCGTGTGGGCGTGTTTGTGTGTGTCCGGTCGGCTCGCTGAAATGAGAACACGGCCGTGGCAAGAAGGCCCTGCCTGTCGACTAATGGGTAGGAGTCGAGAGGTGAAGAGTGTATGTGTGTGTGTACGTGTGTGCGTGTGTGTGTGCGTGTGTGAGTATGTTTATTTGTCCGTTCGGCTTGCAGAGATAAGAATACGTCCGTGGCAAGAAGGTCATGCCTGTCTTAAGAGGCGACTAATGGATAGGAGTCGAAAGGTGGAGAGTGTATATGTGTGTGTGCGCGTGTGTGCGTGCGTGTGTGTGTGTGTTCTTGTATGTGTGTGTGTGAGTGTGTGTGTCCGGTCGGCTCGCAGAGATAAGAACATGGCCGTGGCAGGAAGGCCCTGCCTGTCGTAAGAGGCGACTAATGGGTAGGAGTTGAGAGGTGAAGAGTGTATGTGTGTGTGTGCGTGTGTGCGTGTGTGTGCGTGTGTGAGTGTGTGTGTATGTGTGTGTGTGTCCGTCTGGCTTGCAGAGGTAAGAATACGGCCGTGGCAAGAAGTCCCTGCCCATCGTAAGAGGCGACTAATAGGTAGGAGTCGAGAGGTGAAGAATGTATGTGTGTGTGCGTGTGGGCGTGTTTGTGTGTGTCCGGTCGGCTCGCTGAAATGAGAACACGGCCGTGGCAAGAAGGCCCTGCCTGTCGTAAGAGGCGACTAATGGGTAGGAGTCGAGAGGTGAAGAGTGTATGTGTGTGTGTGCGTGTGTGCGTGTGTGTGCGTGTGAGCGTGCGTGTGTGTGTGAGTGTGTGTGTCCGTTCGGCTTGCAGAGATAAGAATACGGCCGAGGCAAGAAGGCCCTGCCTGTCGTAAGTGGCGACTGAGATATGAATACGGCCGGGGCAAGAAGGCCCTGCCTCTCGTAAGAGGCGACTAAAAGGTAGGGGTCGAGAGGTGAAGAGTGTATGTGTGTGTGTGTGTGTGTGAGTGTGTGTGTTTGTCCGCTCGGCTCGCAGAGATAAGATTACGGCCGTGGCAAGAAGGCCCTACCTGTCTTAAGAGGCGGCTAATGGATAGGAGTCGAGAGGTGGAGAGTGTGTGCGTGTGCGTGTGCGTGTGCGTGTGCGTCTGCGTGGGTGCGTGTGTGTGCGTGTGTGCGTGTGTGTGTGTGTGTTTGTGTGTGCGTGTGTGTGTGTCCGTTCGGCTTGCAGAGATAAGAACACGGCCGTGGCAAGAAGTCCCTGCCTGTCGTAAGAGGAGAATAATGGGTAGAAGTCGAGAGGTGAATAGTGTATGTGTGCTTGCGTGTGTGTGTTTGTGTGTGAGTGTGTGTGCGTGTCCTTTCGGCTCGCAGAGATAAGAATGCGTTCGTTGCAAGAAGGCTCTGCCTGTCTTAAGAGGCGACTAATGGATAGGACTCGAGAGGTGGAGAGTGTGTGCGTGTGCGTGTGCGTTTGCGTGTGTGCGTTTGTGCCTGTGTGCGTGTGTTTGTGTGTGCGTGTGTGTGTGTGTGTCCGGTCGGCTCGCTGAAATGAGAACACGGCCGTGGCAAGAAGTCCCTGCCTGTCGTAAGAGGCGACTAATGGGTAGGAGTCGAGATGTGAAGAGTGTATGTGTGTGTACGTGTGTGCGTGTGTGTGTGCGTGTGTGAGTATGTGTGTGTGTCCGTTCGGCTTGCAGAGATAAGAATACGTCCGTGGCAAGAAGGTCATGCCTGTCTTAAGAGGCGACTAATGGATAGGAGTCGAAAGGTGGAGAGTGTATATGTGTGTGTGTGCGCGTGTGTGCGTGCGTGTGTGTGAGTGTTCTTGTATGTGTGTGTGTGAGTGTGTGTGTCCGGTCGGCTCGCAGAGATAAGAACATGGCCGTGGCAGGAAGGCCCTGCCTGTCGTAAGAGGCGACTAATGGGTAGGGGTCGAGAGGTGAAGAGTGTATGTGTGTGTGTGCGTGTGTGCGTGTGTGTGCGTGTGTGAGTGTGTGTGTATGTATGTGTGTCCGTCTGGCTTGCAGAGGTAAGAATACGGCCAAGGCAAGAAGACCCTGCCAGTTGTAAGGGGCGACTAATAGGTAGGAGTCGAGAGGTGAAGAGTGTATGTGTGCGTGCGTGTGTGCGTGTGTGTGTGCGTGTGTGAGTATGTGTGTGAGTCCGTTCGGCTTGCAGAGATAAGAACACGGCCGTGGCAAGAAGTCCCTGCCTATCGTAAGAGGCGACTAATAGGTAGGAGTCGAGAGGTGAAGAATGTATGTGTGTGTGCGTGTGGGCGTGTTTGTGTGTGTGTGAGTGTATGTGTGTGTGCGTGTGTGCGTGCGTGTGTGTGTGTGTTTGTGAGTGTGTGTGTATGTATGTGTGTGTGTCCCTTCGGCTCGCAGAGATAAGAAAACAGCCGTGGCAAGAAAGCGATGCAAATCGTACGGGGCGACTAATGGATAGGAGTCGAGAGGCGAAGAGTGGGCGACTAATAAGTAGGAGTCGAGAGGTGAAAAGTGGGCGACTAATAAGTAGGAGTCGAGAGGTGAAAAGTGTATGTGTGTGCGTGTGTGCATGTGTGTGTGCGTGTGTGAGTATGTGTGTGTGTTAGTTCGGCTTGCAGAGATAAAAACACGACCGAGGCATGAAGGCCCTGCCTATCGTAAGAGGCGACTAATAGGTAGGAGTCGAGAGGTGCAGAATGTATGTGTGTGTGCGTGTGGGCGTGTTTGTGTGTGTGTGTGAGTGTATGTGTGTGTGCGTGTGTGCGTGCGTGTGTGTGTGTGTTTGTGAGTGTGTGTGTATGTATGTGTGTGTGTCCCTTCGGCTCGCAGAGATAAGAAAACAGCCGTGGCAAGAAAGCGATGCAAATCGTACGGGGCGACTAATGGATAGGAGTCGAGAGGCGAAGAGTGGGCGACTAATAAGTAGGAGTCGAGAGATGAAAAGTGTATGTGTCTGCGTGTGTGCGTGTGTGTGTGCGTGTGTGAGTATGTGTGTGTGTCCGTTCGGCTTGCAGTGATAAGAACACGGCCAAGGCAAGAAGGCCCTGCCTATCGTAAGAGGCGACTAATAGGTAGGAGTCGAGAGGTGAAGAATGTATGTGTGTGTGCGTGTGGGCGTGTTTGTGTGTGTGTGAGTGTATGTGTGTGTGCGTGTGCGCGTGCGTGTGTGTGTGTGTGTGTGTTTGTGAGTGTGTGTGTATGTATGTGTGTGTGTCCCTTCGGCTCGCAGAGATAAGAAAACAGCCGTGGCAAGAAGGCGATGCAAATCGTACGGGGCGACTAATGGGTAGGAGTCGAGATGTGAAGAGTGGGCGACTAATAAGTAGGAGTCGAGAGGTGAAGAGAGTATGTGTGTGGGTGCGTGTGTGCGTGTGTGTGTGCGTGTGTGTGTATGTGTGTGTGTCCGTTCGGCTCGCAGAGATAAGAACACGGCCGTGGCAAGAAGTCCCTGCCTGTCGTAAGAGGCGACTAATGAATAGGAGTCGAGAGGTGAAGAGTGTATGTGTCTTTGTGTGTGTGCGTGTGTTTGTGCGTGTGTGAGTATGTGTGTGTGTATATGTGTGTGTGTGTCCGTTTGGCTTGCAGAGATAAGAATACGGCCGAGGCAAGAACGCCCTGCCTGTCTTAAGAGGCGACTAATGGATATTAGTCGAGAGGTAAAGAGTGTGTGCGTGTGCGTGTACGTGTGCGTGTGTGCGTGTGTGCCTGTGTGCGTGTGTGCGTGTGTTTGTGTGTGCGTGTGTGTGTGTCCGTTCGGCTTGCAGAGATAAGAACACGGCCGTGGCAAGAAGTCCCTGCCTGTCGTAAGAGGCGACTAATAGGTAGGAGTCGAGAGGTGAAGAGAGTACGTGAGTGTGTGCGTGTGTGGGTGTGTGTGTGTTTGTGCGTGTGTAAGTGTGTGTGTGTATGTTTGTGTGTGTCCATTCGGCTCGCAGAGATTAGAATACGGCCGAGGCAACAAGGCAATGCCTGTCGTAAGAGGCGACTAATGGGTAGGAGTCGAGAGGTGAAGAATGTATTTGTGTGTGTGTGTGCGTGTGTGTGCGTGTGTGCGTGCGTGTGTGTGTGAGTGTGTATATGTCCGTTCGGCTTGCAGAGATAAGAATACGGCCGAGGCAAGAATGCCCTGCCTGTCGTAAGTGGCGACTAATTGGTAGGAGTCGAGAGGTGAAAAGTGTTTTTGTGTGTGTGTGCATGTGTGTGCGTGTGTGCGTGCTTGTGTGTGTGAGTGTGTATGTGTCCGTTCGGCTTGCAGAGATAAGAATACGGCCAAGGCAAGAGGGCCCTGCCTGTCGTAAGTGGCGACTAATTGGTAGGAGTCGAGAGGTGAAGAGTGTATGTGTGTGTGTGTGTGTGTGCGTGTGTGGTTGTGTGTGTGTTTGTGCGTGTGTAAGTGTGTGTGTGTATGTATGCGTGTCCATTCGGCTCGCAGAGATTAGAATACGGCCGAGGCAAGAAGGCCATGCCTGTCGTAAGAGGCAACTAATGGGTAGGAGTCGAGAGGTGAAGAGTGTACGTGTGTGTGTGCGTGTGTGCGTGTGTGTGTGCGTGTGTGAGTGTGTGTGTCCGGTCGGCTCGCAGTGATAAGGACACGTCCGTGCCAAGAAGGCCCTGCCTTTCGTAAGAGGCGACTAATGGGTAGGAGTCGAGAGGTGAAGAGTGTATGTGTGTGTGAGTGTGCGTGTGTGTGCGTGTGTGAGTGTGTGTGTGTGTATTTGTGTGTGTGAGTGTGTGTGTGTCCAGTCGGCTCGCAGAGATAAGAACACGGCCGTGGCAAGAAGGCCCTGCCTGTCGTAAGAGGCGACTAATGGGTAGGAGTCGAGAGGTGAAGAGTGTATGTGTGTGTGAGTGTGCGTGTGTGCGTGTGTGTGCATGTGTGGGTGTGTGTGTGTATTTGTGTGTGTGAGTGTGTGTGTCCAGTCGGCTCGCAGAGATACGAACACGGCCGTGGCAAGAAGGCCCTGCCTGTCGTAAGAGGCGACTAATGGGTAGGAGTCGAGTGGTGAAGAGTGTATGTGTGTGTGAGTGTGCGTGTGTGTGCGTGTGTGAGTGTGTGTGTGTATTTGTGTGTGTGAGTGTGTGTGTGTCCAGTCGGCTCGCAGAGATAAGAACACGGCCGTGGCAAGAAGGCCCTGCCTGTCGTAAGAGGCGACTAATGGGTAGGAGTCGAGAGGTGAAGAGTGTATGTGTGTGTGAGTGTGCGTGTGTGCGTGTGTGTGCATGTGTGAGTGTGTGTGTGTGTATTTGTGTGTGTGAGTGTGTGTGTCCAGTCGGCTCGCAGGGATACGAACACGGCCGTGGCAAGAAGGCCCTGCCTGTCGTAAGAGGCGACTAATGGGTAGGAGTCGAGAGGTGAAGAGTGTATGTGTGTGTGAGTGTGCGTGTGTGCGTGTGTGTGCATGTGTGAGTGTGTGTGTATTTGTGTGTGTGAGTGTGTGTGTCCAGTCGGCTCGCAGAGATACGAACACGGCCGTGGCAAGAAGGCCCTGCCTGTCGTAAGAGGCGACTAATGGGTAGGAGTCGAGAGGTGAAGAGTGTATGTGTGTGTGAGTGTGCGTGTGTGCGTGTGTGTGCATGTGTGAGTGTGTGTGTGTATTTGTGTGTGAGTGTGTGTGTCCGTTCGGCTTGCAGAGATAAGAGCACTACCGAGGCAAGAAGGCCCTGCCTATCGTAAGAGGCGACTAATAGGTAGGAGTCAAGAGGTGAAGAGTGTATGTGTGTGTGTGCGTGTGTGCGTGTGTGTGTGTGTGTGTATGTGTGTGTGTATCCCTTCGGCTCGCAGAGATAAGAATACGTCCGTGGCAAGAAGGCCATGCTTGCTGTAAGAAGCGACTAAGGGGTAGGAGTCGAGAGGTGAAGCGTGTATGTGTGTGTGTGTGTATGTGTGCAAGTGTGTGTGTGTGTGTCCGTTCGGCTCGCAGAGATAGGTATACGTTTGTGGCAAGAAGGCCCTGCCTGTCTTAAGAGGCGACTAATGGATAGGAGTCGAGAGGTGGAGAGTGTGTGCGTTTGCGTGTGCGTGTGGGTGCGTGTGTAAGTGTGTGTGTGTGCGTGTGTGAGTATGTGTGTGTATTAGTTCGGCTTGCAGAAATAAGAACACGACCGAGGCAAGCAGGCCCTGCCTATCGTAATAGGCGACTAATAGGTAGGAGTAGAGAGGTGAAGAGTGTATGTGTGTGTGTGCGTGTGTGCGTGTGTGTGTGAGTGTGTGAGTATGTGTGTGTGTCCGTTCGGCTTGCAGAGATAAGAACACCCCTAAGGCAAGAAGGCCCTGCCTGTCGTAAGAGGCGACTAATAGGTAGGAGTCGAGAGGTGGAGAGTGTGTGCGTGTGTAAGTATGTGTGTGTGTGTCCGTTCGTCTTGCAGAAATAAGAACACGGCCGAGGCAAGAAGGCCCTGCCTGTCGTGAGAGGCGACTAATAGGTAGGATTAGAGAGGTGAAGAACGTATGTGTGTGTGCGTGTGTGCGTGCGTATGTGCGTGTGTGTGTGTGAGTGTGTGTGTATGTGTGTGTGTGTGTCCCTTCGCTCGCAGAGATAAGAAAAAAGCGGTGGCAAGAAGGCCATGCCTGTCGTAAGAGGCGACTAATGGATAGGAGTCGAGAGGTGGAGAGTGTGTGCGTGTGCGTGTGCGTGTGCGTGTGTGTGTGTTCGTGTGTGTGTGTGTGTCCGTTTGGCTTGCAGAGATAAAAACACGGCCGTGGCAAGAAGTCCCTGCCTGTCGTAAGAGGAGAATAATGGGTAGGAGTCGAGAGGTGAAGAGTGTATGTGTGTGTGCGTGTGTGCGTGCGTGTGTGAGTGTGTGTGTGTATGTGTGTGTGTCAGTGTGTGTGTGTCCGGTCGGCTCGCAGAGATGAGAACACGGCGGTGGCAAGAAGGCACTGCCTGTCGTTTAGAGGCAACTAATGGGTAGGAGTCGAGAGGTGAAGAGTGTATGTGTGTGTGTGTGCGTGTGTGCGTGTGTGTGCGTGTGTGTGTGTATATGTTTGTGTCTGTTTGGCTTGCAGAGATAAGAATACGGCCGAGGCAAGAAGGCCCTGCCTCTTGTAAGGGGCGACTAATAAGTAGGAGTCGAGAGGTGAAGAGTGTATGTGTGTATGCGTGTGTGCGTGTGTGCGTGTGTGAGTAGGTGTGTTTGTTAGTTCGGCTTGCAGAGATAAGAGCACAACCGAGGCAAGAATGCCCTGCCTATCGTAAGAGGCGACTAATAGGTAGGAGTCGAGAGGTGAAGAGTGTATGTGTGTGTGTGCGTGTGTGCGTGTGTGTGCGTGTAAGAGTGCGTGTGTGTGTGAGTGTGTGTGTGTCCGTTCGGCTTGCAGAGATAAGAATACGGCCGAGGCAAGAAGGCCCTGCCTGTCGTAAGTGGCGACTAATTGGTAGGAGTCGAGAGGTGAAGAGTGTATGTGTGTGTGTGCGTGTGTGCGTGTGTGTGTGTGTGCGTGCGTGTGTGTGTGAGTGTGTGCGTCCGTTCTGCTTGCAGAGATAAGAATACGGCCGAGGCAAGAAGGCCCTGCCTGTCGTAAGTGGCGACTAATGGGTAGGAGTCGAGAGGTGAAGAGTGTATTTGTGTGTGTGTGTGTGTGTGCGTGTGTGTGCGTGTGTGCGTGCGTGTGTGTGTGAGTGTGTGTGTGTCCGTTCGGCTTGCAGAGATAAGAATACGGCCGCGGCAAGAAGGCCCTGCCTGTCGTAAGTGGCGACTAATTGGTAGGAGTCGAGAGGTGAAGAGTGTATGTGTGTGTGTGCGTGTGTGCGTGTGTGTGCGTGTGTAAGTGTGTGTGTATGTGTGTGTGTCTGTTTGGCTTGCAGAAATAAGAATACGGCCGAGGCAAGAAGGCCCTGCCTGTCGTGAGAGGCGACTAATAGGTAGGATTAGAGAGGTGAAGAATGTATGTGTGTGCGTATGTGCGTGTTTGTGTGTGTGAGTGTATGTGTGTGTGCGTGTGTGCGTGCGTGTGTGCATGTGTGTGTGAGTGTGTGTGTGTATGTGTGTGTGTGTGTCCCTTCGCTCGCAGAGATAAGAAAAAAGCGGTGGCAAGAAGGCCATGCCTGTCGTAAGAGGCGACTAATGGATAGGAGTCGAGAGGTGGAGAGTGTGTGCGTGTGCGGGTGCGTGTGCGTGTGTGTGTGTGCGTGTGTGTGTTTCCGTTTGGCTTGCAGAGATAAGAACACGGCCGTGGCAAGAAGTCCCTGCCTGTCGTAAGAGGAGAATAATGGGTAGGAGTCGAGAGGTGAAGAGTGTATGTATGTGTGTGCGTGTGTGCGTGCGTGTGTGAGTGTGTGTGTGTATGTGTGTGTGTAAGTGTGTGTGTGTGTCCGGTCGGCTCGCAGAGATGAGAACACGGCCGTGGCAAGAAGGCACTGCCTGTCGTTAAGAGGCGACTAATGGGTAGGAGTCGAGAGGTGAAGAGTGTATGTGTGTGTGTGTGTGCGTGTGTGCGTGTGTGTGCGTGTGTGTGTATGTGTGTGTGTCTGTTTGGCCTGCAGAGATAAGAATACGGCCGAGGCAAGAAGGTCCTGCCTCTTGTAAGGGGCGACTAATAAGTAGGAGTCGAGAGGTGAAAAGTGTATGTGTGTATGCGTGTGTGCGTGTGTGAGTATGTGTGTGTGTTAGTTCGGCTTGCAGAGATAAGAGCACAACCGAGGCAAGAAGGCCCTGCCTATCGTAAGAGGCGACTAATAGGTAGGAGTCGAGAGGTGAAGAGTGTATGTGTGTGTGTGCGTGTGTGCGTGTGTGTGCGTGTGAGCGTGCGTGTGTGTGTGAGTGTGTGTGTGTCCGTTCGGCTTGCAGAGATAAGAATACGGCCGAGGCAAGAAGGCCCTGCCTGTCGTAAGTGGCGACTAATTGGTAGGAGTCGAGAGGTGAAGAGTGCATGTGTGTGTGTGCGTGTGTGCGTGTGTGTGCGTGTGTGCGTGCGTCTGTGTTTGAGTGTGTGTGTGTCCGTTCGGCTTGCAGAGATAAGAATACGGCCGAGGCAAGATGGCCCTTCCTGTCGTAAGTGGCGACTAATGGGTAGGAGTCGAGAGGTGAAGAGTGTATTTGTGTGTGTGTGTGTGTGCGTGTGTGTGCGTGTGTGCGTGCATGTGTGTGTGAGTGTGTGTGTGTCCGTTCGGCTTGCAGAGATAAGAATACGGCCGAGGCAAGAAGGCCCTGCCTGTCGTAAGTGGCGACTAATTGGTAGGAGTCGAGAGGTGAAGAGTGTATGTGTGTGTGTGCGTGTGTGCGTGTGTGTGCGTGTGTAAGTGTGTGTGTATGTGTGTGTGTCTGTTTGGCTTGCAGAGATAAGAATACGGCCGAGGCAAGAAGGCCTTGCCTGTCGTAAGAGGCGACTAATGGGGAGGAGTCGAGAGGTGAAGAGTGTTTTTGTGTGTGTGCGTGTGTGTGCGTGTGTGCGTGCTTGTGTGTGTGAGTGTGTATGTGTCCGTTCGGCTTGCAGAGATAAGAATACGGCCGAGGCAAGAAGGCCTTGCCTGTCGTAAGAGGCGACTAATGGGGAGGAGTCGAGAGGTGAAGAGTGTATGTGTGTGTGTGCGTGTGTGAGTGTGTGTGTCCTGTCGGCTCGCAGTGATAAGGAAACGTCCGTGCCAAGAAGGCCCTGCCTGTCGTAAGCGGCGACTAATGCGTAGGAGTCGAGAGGTGAAGAGTGTATGTGTGTAAGTGCGTGTGTTTGTGTGTGTGCGTGTGTGAGTGTGTGAGTGTGCCCGGTCGGCTCGCAGAGATAAGAACACGGCCGTGGCAAGAAGGCCCTGCCTGTCGTAAGAGGCGACTAATGGGTAGGAGTCGAGAGGTGTAGAGTGTATGTGTGTGTGAGTGTGCGTGTGTGTGCGTGTGTGAGTGTGTGTGTGTGTGTATTTGTGTGTGTGAGTGTGTGTGTGTCCAGTCGGCTCGCAGAGATAAGAACACGGCCGTGGCTAGAAGGCCCTGCCTGTCGTAAGAGGCGACTAATGGGTAGGAGTCGAGAGGTGAAAAGTGTTTTTGTGTGTGTGCGTGTGTGTGCGTGTGTGCGTGCTTGTGTGTGTGAGTGTGTATGTGTCCGTTCGGCTTGCAGAGATAAGAATACGGCCGAGGCAAGAAGGCCTTGCCTGTCGTAAGAGGCAACTAATGGGTAGGAGTCGAGAGGTGAAAAGTGTTTTTGTGTGTGTGCGTGTGTGTGCGTGTGTGCGTGCTTGTGTGTGTGAGTGTGTATGTGTCCGTTCGGCTTGCAGAGATAAGAATACGGCCGAGGCAAGAAGGCCTTGCCTGTCGTAAGAGGCGACTAATGGGGAGGAGTCGAGAGGTGAAGAGTGTATGTTTGTGTGTGCGTGTGTGTGCGTGTGTGAGTGTGTGTGTCCTGTCGGCTCGCAGTGATAAGGAAACGTCCGTGCCAAGAAGGCCCTGCCTGTCGTAAGCGGCGACTAATGCGTAGGAGTCGAGAGGTGAAGAGTGTATGTGTGTAAGTGCGTGTGTTTATGTGTGTGCGTGTGTGAGTGTGTGAGTGTGCCCGGTCGGCTCGCAGAGATAAGAACACGGCCGTGGCAAGAAGGCCCTGCCTGTCGTAAGAGGCGACTAATGGGTAGGAGTCGAGAGGTGTAGAGTGTATGTGTGTGTGAGTGTGCGTGTGTGTGCGTGTGTGAGTGTGTGTGTGTATTTGTGTGTGTGAGTGTGTGTGTGTCTAGGAATACGTCTGTGGCAAGAAGGCCCTGCCTGTCTTAAGAGGCGACTAATGGAGAGGAGTCGAGAGGTGGAGAGTGTGTGCGTGTGCGTGTGCGTGTGTGCGTGTATGCCTGTGTGCGTGTGTTTGTGTGTGCGTGTGTGTGTGTGTCCGTTCAACTTGCAGACATGAGAACACGGCCGTGGCAAGAAGGCCCTGCCTGTCGTAAGAGGCGTGTGCGTGTGTGTGCGTGTGTAAGTGTGTGTGTATGTGTGTGTGTGTCTGTTTGGCTTGCAAAAATAAGAATACGGCCGAGGCAAGAAGGCCCTGCCTCTTGTATGGGGCGACTAATAGGTAGGAGTCGAGAGGTGAATAGTGTATGTGTGTGTGTGCGTGTGTGGGTGTGTGTGTGTTTGTGCGTGTGTAAGTGTGTGTGTATGTATGTGTGTGTCCATTCGGCTCGCAGAGATTAGAATACGGACGAGGCAAGAAGGCCATGCCTGTCGTAAGAGGCGACTAATGGGTAGGAGTCGAGAGGTGAAGAGTGTATTTGTGTGTGTGTGTGTGAGTGTGTGTGCGTATGTGCGTGCGTGTGTGTGTGAGTGTGTGTGTGTCCGTTCGGCTTGCAGAGATAAGCTTACGGCCGAGGCAAGAAGGCCCTGCCTGTCGTAAGTGGCGACTAATTGGTAGGAGTCGAGAGGTGAAGAGTGTATGTGTGTGTGTGCGTGTGTGCGTGTGTGTGTGCGTGTGTGAGTGTGTGTGTGTCCGGTCGGCTCGCAGAGATAAGAACACGTCCGTGCCAAGAAGGCCCTGCCTGTCGTAAGCGGTGACTAATGGGTAGAAGTCGAGAGGTGAAGAGTGTATGTGTGTGTGTGCGTGTGTGCGTGTGTGTGCTTGTGTGAGTGTGTGTGTGTGTCCTGTCGGCTCGCAGAGATAAGACCACGGCCGTGGCAAGAAGGCCCTGCCTGTCGTAAGAGGCGACTAATGGGTAGGAGTCGAGAGGTGAAGAGTGTATGTGTGTGTGTGTGTGCGTGTGTGCGTGTGTGTGCGTGTGTGAGTGTGTGTGTGTATTTGTGTGTGTGAGTGTGTGTGTGTCCAGTAGGCTCGCAGAGATAAGAACACGGCCGTGGCAAGAAGGCCCTGCCTGTCGTAAGAGGCGACTAATTGGTAGGAGTCGAGTGGTGAAGAGTGTATATGTGTGTGTGTGCGTGTGTGCGTGTGTGTTGCGTGTGTGATTGTGTGTGTATGTTTGTGTGTCCGTTTGGCTTGCAGAGATGAGAATACGGCCAAGCCAAGAAGACCCTGCCTTTTGTAAGGGGCGACTAATAGGTAGGAGACGAGAGGTGAAGAGCGTATGTGTGTATGCGTGTGTGCGTGTGTGTGTGCGTATGTGAGTATGTGTGTGTGTCCGTTTGGCTTGCAGAGATAAGAATACGGCCGAGGCAAGAAGGCCCTGCCTCTTGTAAGGGGCGACTAATAGGTAGGAGTCGAGAGGTGAAGAGTGTATGTGTGTGTGCGTGTGTGTGTGTGAGTGTATGTGTGTGTGCGTGTGTGATCGTGTGTGTGTGTGTGTGTGAGTGTGTGTGTGTGTATGTTTGTGTGTGTGTCCCTTCGGCCCGCAGAGATAAGAAAACAGGTGGCAAGAAGGACATGCCTGTCGTAAGGGGCGACTAATGGGTAGGAGTCGAGAGGTGAAGAGTGTATGTGTGCGTGCATGTGTACGTGTGTGTGTGAGTGTGTGTGTATGTGTATGTGTGTCCCTTCGGCTCGCAGAGATAAGAAATTAGCGGTTTCAAGAAGGCCATGCCTGTCGTAAGAGGTGACTAATGGGTAGGAGTCGAGAGGTGAAAAGTGTATGTGTGTGTGTGTGTAAGTGTGTGCGTGTGTGCGTGCATGTGTGAGTGTGTGTGTGTGTATGTGTGTGTGTGAGTGTGTGTGTCCGGTTGGCTCGCAGGGATAAGAACACGGCCGTGGCAAGAAGGCCCTGCCTGTCGTAAGAGGCGACTAATGAGTAGGAGTCGAGAGGTGAAGAGTGTATGTGTGCGTGCGTGTGTGTGTGAGTGTGTGTGTATGTGTGTGTCCCTTCGGCTCGCAGAGATAAGAAAACAGCGGTGGCAAGAAGGCCATGCTTGTCGTAAGAGGCGACTAATGGGTAGGAGTCGAGAGGTAAAGAGTGTAATTGTGTGTGTGTGTGTGCGTGTGTGTGTGTGTGTGCGTGTGTGCGTTCTTGTGTGTGTGAGTGTGTGTGTCCGTTCAGCTTGCAGAGATAAGAATACGGCCGGGGCAAGAAGGCCCTGCCTGTCGTAAGTGGCGACTAATAGGTAGGAGTCGAGAGGTGAAGAGTGTATGTGTGTTTGTGCGTTTGTGTTTGCGTGTGTGAGTGTGTGTGTGTATGTGTGTGTGTCCGTTAGGCTTGCAGAGACAAGAATACGGCCAAGGCAAGAAGGCCCTGCCTCTTGTAATAGGTAGAAATCGAGAGGTGAAGAGTGTATGTGTGTGTGCGTTTGTGCGTGTGTGTGTGTGAGTGTATGTGTGTGTGCGTGTGTGCGTGCGTGTGTGTGTGTCTGTGAGTGTGTGTGTGTATGTGTGTCCCTTCGGCTCGCAGAGAAAAGAAAACAGCGGTGGCAAGAATGCCATGCCTGTCGTAAGAGGTGACTAATGGGTAGGAGTCTAGAGGTGAAGAGTGTATGCGTGTGTGCGTGTGTGTGTGTTTGTGCGTATGTGAGTGTGTGTGTATGGGTGTGTGTGTCCGTTCGGCTTGCAGAGATAAGAATACGGCCGTGACAAGAAGGCCATGCTTGTTGTAATTAGCGGCTAATGGGTATTAGTCGAGAGGTGAAGAGTGTATGTGTGTGTGTGTGTGTGCGTGTGTGTTTGCGTGTGTGAGTGTGTGTGTATGTGTGTGTATCCGTTAGGCTTGCAGAGGTAAGAATACGGCCAAGGCAAGAAGGCCCTGCCTCTTGTAAGGGGCGACTAATAGGTAGGAATCGAGAGGTGAAGTGTGTATGTGTGTGTGCGTGTGTGCGTGTGTGTGTGTGTGTGTCTGTGAGTGTGTGTGTGTATGTGTGTCCCTTCGGCTCGCAGAGAAAAGAAAACAGCGGTGGCAAGAATGCCATGCCTGTCGTAAGAGGCGACTAATGGATAGGAGTCGAGAGGTGGAGAGTGTGTGCGTGTGCGTGTGCGTGTGGGTGCGTGTGTAAGTGTGTGTGTGTATGTGTGTGTGTCTGTTTGGCTTGCAGAGATAAAAATACGGCAGAGGCAAGAAGGCCCTGCCTCTTGTAATGGGCGACTAATAAGTAGGAGTCGAAAGGTGAAGAGTGTATGTGTGTGTGTGTGTGCGTGTGTGCGTGTGTGTGTGCGTGTGTGAGTATGTGGGTGTATTAGTTCGGCTTGCAGAAATAAGAACACGACCGAGGCAAGCAGGCCCTGCCTATCGTAATAGGCGACTAATAGGTAGGAGTCGAGAGGTGAAGAGTGTATGTGTGTGTGTGCGTGTGTGCGTGTGTGTGTGAGTGTGTGAGTATGGGTGTGTGTCCGTTCGGCTTGCAGAGATAAGAACACCCCCAAGGCAAGAAGGCCCTGCCTGTCGTAAGAGGCGACTAATAGGTAGGAGTCGAGAGGTGGAGAGTGTGTGCGTGTGCGTGTGCGTGTGTGCGTGTGTAAGTATGTGTGTGTGTGTCCGTTCGTCTTGCAGAAATAAGAACACGGCCGAGGCAAGAAGGCCCTGCCTGTCGTGAGAGGCGACTAATAGGTAGGATTAGAGAGGTGAAGAATGTATGTGTGTGTGCGTGTGTGCGTGCGTATGTGCGTGTGTGTGTGTGAGTGTGTGTGTGTATGTGTGTGTGTGTGTCCCTTCGCTCGCAGAGATAAGAAAAAAGCGGTGGCAAGAAGGCCATGCCTGTCGTAAGAGGCGACTAATGGATAGGAGTCGAGAGGTAGAGAGTGTGTGCGTGTGCGTGTGCGTGTGCGTGTGTGTGTGTGCGTGTGTGTGTGTGTCTGTTTGGCTTGCAGAGAAAAAAACACGGCCGTGGCAAGAAGTCCCTGCCTGTCGTAAGAGGAGAATAATGGGTAGGAGTCGAGAGGTGAAGAGTGTATGTGTGTGTGCGTGTGTGCGTGCGTGTGTGTCAGTGTGTGTGTGTGTCCGGTCGGCTCGCAGAGATGAGAACACGGCCGTGGCAAGAAGGCACTGCCTGTCGTTAAGAGGCAACTAATGGGTAGGAGTCGAGAGGTGAAGAGTGTATGTGTGTGTGTGTGCGTGTGTGCGTGTGTGTGCGTGTGTGTGTGTATATGTTTGTGTCTGTTTGGCTTGCAGAGATAAGAATACGGCCGAGGCAAGAAGGCCCTGCCTCTTGTAAGGGGCGACTAATAAGTAGGAGTCGAGAGGTGAAGAGTGTATGTGTGTATGCGTGTGTGCGTGTGTGCGTGTATGTGTGTTTGTGCGTTTGTGAGTGTGTGTGTATGAGTGTGTGTGTCCGTTCGGCTTGCAGAGATATGAATACGGCCGGGGCAAGAAGGCCCTGCCTCTCGTAAGAGGCGACTAAAAGGTAGGGGTCGAGAGGTGAAGAGTGTATGTGTGTGTGTGTGTGTTTGTGTGTGAGTGTGTGTGTTTGTCCGCTCGGCTCGCAGAGATAAGATTACGGCCGTGGCAAGAAGGCCCTACCTGTCTTAAGAGGCGGCTAATTGATAGGAGTCGAGAGGTGGAGAGTGTGTGCGTGTGCGTGTGCGTGTGCATGAGTGCGTGTGTGTGCGTGTGTGCGTATGTGTTTGTGTTTGTGTGTGCGTGTGTGTGTGTCCGTTCGGCTTGCAGAGATAAGAACACGGCCGTGGCAAGAAGTCCCTGCCTGTCGTAAGAGGAGAATAATGGGCAGAAGTCGAGAGGTGAATAGTGTACGTGTGCTTGCGTGTGTGTGTTTGTGTGTGAGTGTGTGTGTGTGTCCTTTCGGCTCGCAGAGATAAGAATGCGTTCGTAGCAAGAAGGCTCTGCCTGTCTTAAGGGGCGACTAATGGATAGGACTCGAGAGGTGGAGAGTGTGTGCGTGTGCGTGTGCGTTTGAGTGTGTGCGTTTGTGCCTGTGTGCGTGTGTTTGTGTGTGCGTGTGTGTGTGTGTCCGGTCAGCTCGCTGAAATGAGAACACGGCCGTGGCAAGAAGGCCCTGCCTGTCGTAAGAGGCGACTAATGGGTAGGAGTCGAGAGGTGAAGAGTGTATGTGTGTGTGTACGTGTGTGCGTGTGTGTGCGTGTGTGAGTATGTGTGTGTGTCCGTTCGGCTTGCAGAGATAAGAACACGGCCGTGGCAAGAAGTCCCTGCCTGTCGTAATAGGAGAATAATGGGTAGGAGTCGAGAGGTGAAAAGTGTATGTGTGTGTGTGCGTGTGTGTGAACGTGTGTGTGTGTCAGTGTGTGTGTGTCCGTTTGGCTCGCAGAGATTAGAATACGGCCGAGGCAAGAAGGCCATGCCTATCTTAAGAGGCGACTAATGGATAGGAGTCGAAAGGTGGAGAGTGTATATGTGTGTGTGCGCGTGTGTGCGTGCGTGTGTGTGTGTTCTTGTATGTGTGTGTGTGAGTGTGTGTGTCCGGTCGGCTCGCAGAGATAAGAACATGGCCGTGGCAGGAAGGCCCTGCCTGTCGTAATAGGCGACTAATGGGTAGGGGTCGAGAGGTGAAGAGTGTATGTGTGTGTGTGCGTGTGTGCGTGTGTGTGCGTGTGTGAGTGTGTGTGTATGTGTGTGTGTCCGTCTGGCTTGCAGAGGTAAGAATACGGCCGTGGCAAGAAGTCCCTGCCCATCGTAAGAGGCGACTAATAGGTAGGAGTCGAGAGGTGAAGAATGTATGTGTGTGTGCGTGTGGGCGGCGTGTTTGTGTGTGTCCGGTCGGCTCGCTGAAATGAGAACACGGCCGTGGCAAGAAGGCCCTGCCTGTCGTAAGAGGCGACTAATGGGTAGGAGTCGAGAGGTGAAGAGTGTATGTGTGTGTGTACGTGTGTGAGTGTGTGTGTGCGTGTGTGAGTATGTGTGTTTGTCCGTTCGGCTTGCAGAGATAAGAATACGTCCGTGGCAAGAAGGTCATGCCTGTCTTAAGAGGCGACTAATGGATAGGAGTCGAAAGGTGGAGAGTGTATATGTGTGTGTGCGCGTGTGTGCGTGCGTGTGTGTGTGTGTTCTTGTATGTGTGAGTGTGAGTGTGTGTGTCCGGTCGGCTCGCAGAGATAAGAACATGGCCGTGGCAGGAAGGCCCTTCCTGTCGTAAGAGGCGACTAATGGGTAGGGGTCTAGAGGTAAAGAGTGTATGTGTGTGTGTGCGTGTGTGCGTGTGTGTGCGTGTGTGAGTGTGTGTGTATGTGTGTGTGTCCGTCTGGCTTGCAGAGGTAAGAATACGGCCAAGGCAAGAAGACCCTGCCAGTTGTAAGGGGCGACTAATAGGTAGGAGTCGAGAGGTAAAGAGTGTATGTGTGTGTGCGTGTGTGCGTGTGTGTGCGTGTGTGAGTATGTGTGTGTGTCCGTTCGGCTTGCAGAGATAAGAATACGGCCGAGGCAAGAACGCCCTGCCTGTCTTAAGAGGCGACTAATGGATATTAGTCGAGAGGTGGAGAGTGTGTGCGTGTGCGTGTACGTGTGCGTGTGTGCGTATGTGCCTGTGTGCGTGTGTTTGTGTGTGCGTGTGTGTGTGTGTGTGTCCTTTCGGCTCGCAGAGATAAGAATACGTCCGTGGCAAGAAGGCCCTGCCTGTCTTAAGAGGCGACTAATGGATAGGAATCGAGAGGTGGAGAATGTGTGCGTGTGCGTGAGTGCGTGTGTGCCTGTGTGCGTGTGTTTGTGTGTGCGTGTGTGTGTGTGTGTCCGTTCGGCTTGCAGAGATAAGAACGCGGCCGTAGCAAGAAGGCACTGCCTGTCGTTCAGAGGCGACTAATTGGTAGGAGTCGAGAGGTGAAGAGTGCATGTGGGTGTGTGCGTGTGTGCGTGTGTGAGTATGTGTGTGTGTTAGTTCGGCTTGCAGAGATAAGAGCACAACCGAGGCAAGAAGGCCCTGCCTATCGTAAGAGGCGACTAATAGGTAGGAGTCGAGAGGTGAAGAGTGTATGTGTGTGTGTGCGTGTGTGCGTGTGTGTGCGTGTGAGCGTGCGTGTGTGTGTGAGTGTGTGTGTGTCCGTTCGGCTTGCAGAGATAAGAATACGGCCGAGGCAAGAAGGCCCTGCCTGTCGTAAGTGGCGACATATTGGTAGGAGTCGAGAGGTGAAGAGTGTATGTGTGTGTGTGCGTGTGTGTGCGTGTGAGCGTGCGTGTGTGTGTGAGTGTGTGTGTGTCCGTTCGGCTTGCAGAGATAAGAATACGGCCGAGGCAAGAAGGCCCTGCCTGTCGTAAGTGGCGACTAATTGGTAGGAGTCGAGAGGTGAAGAGTGCATGTGTGTGTGCGTGTGTGCGCGTGTGTGCGTGTGTGCGTGCGTCTGTGTGTGAGTGTGTGTGTGTCCGTTCGGCTTGCAGAGATAAGAATACGGCCGAGGCAAGAAGGCCCTGCCTGTCGTAAGTGGCGACTAATGGGTAGGAGTCGAGAGGTGAAGAGTGTATTTGTGTGTGTGTGTGTGCGTGTGTGTGCGTGTGTGCGTGCGTGTGTGTGTGAGTGTGTGTGTGTCCGTTCGGCTTGCAGAGATAAGAATACGGCCGAGGCAAGAAGGCCCTGCCTGTCGTAAGTGGCGACTAATTGGTAGGAGTCGAGAGGTGAAGAGTGTATGTGTGTGTGTGCGTGTGTGCGTGTGTGTGCGTGTGTAAGTGTGTGTGTATGTGTGTGTGTCTGTTTGGCTTGCAGAGATAAGAATACGGCCGAGGCAAGAAGGCCCTCTCTCTTGTAAGGGGTGACTAATAGGTAGGAGTCTATAGGTGAATAGTGTATGTGTGTGTGTGTGTGTGTGCGTGTGTGGGTGTGTGTGTGTTTGTGCGTGTGTAAGTGTGTGTGTATGTATGTGTGTGTCCATTCGGCTCGCAGAGATTAGAATACGGCCGAGGCAAGAAGGCCATGCCTGTCGTAAGAGGCAACTAATGGGTAGTAGTCGAGAGGTGAAAAGTGTTTTTGTGTGTGTGCGTGTGTGTGCGTGTGTATGTGTCCGTTCGGCTTGCAGAGATAAGAATACGGCCGAGGCAAGAAGGCCTTGCCTGTCGTAAGAGGCGACTAATGGGTAGGAGTCGAGAGGTGAAGAGTGTATGTTTGTGTGCGTGTGTGCGTGTATGTGTGTTTGTGCGTGTGAGAGTGTGTGTGTATGAGTGTGTGTGTCCGTTTGGCTTGCAGAGATATGAATACGGCCGGGGCAAGAAGGCCCTGCCTCTCGTAAGAGGCGACTAAAAGGTAGGGGTCGAGAGGTGAAGAGTGTATGTGTGTGTGTGTGTGTGAGTGTGTGTGTTTGTCCGCTCGGCTCGCAGAGATAAGATTACGGCCGTGGCAAGAAGGCCCTACCTGTCTTAAGAGGCGGCTAATGGATAGGAGTCGAGAGGTGGAGAGTGTGTGCGTGTGCGTGTGCGTGTGCGTGTGCGTGTGCGTCTGCGTGGGTGCGTGTGTGTGCGTGTGTGCGTGTGTGTGTGTGTGTTTGTGTGTGCGTGTGTGTGTGTCCGTTCGGCTTGCAGAGATAAGAACACGGCCGTGGCAAGAAGTCCCTGCCTGTCGTAAGAGGAGAATAATGGGTAGAAGTCGAGAGGTGGAGAGTGTGTGCGTGTGCGTGTGCGTTTGCGTGTGTGCGTTTGTGCCTGTGTGCGTGTGTTTGTGTGTGCGTGTGTGTGTGTGTGTCCGGTCGGCTCGCTGAAATGAGAACACGGCCGTGGCAAGAAGTCCCTGCCTGTCGTAAGAGGCGACTAATGGGTAGGAGTCGAGATGTGAAGAGTGTATGTGTGTGTGTACGTGTGTGCGTGTGTGTGTGCGTGTGTGAGTATGTGTGTGTGTCCGTTCGGCTTGCAGAGATAAGAATACGTCCGTGGCAAGAAGGTCATGCCTGTCTTAAGAGGCGACTAATGGATAGGAGTCGAAAGGTGGAGAGTGTATATGTGTGTGTGTGCGCGTGTGTGCGTGCGTGTGTGTGTGTGTTCTTGTATGTGTGTGTGTGAGTGTGTGTGTCCGGTCGGCTCGCAGAGATAAGAACATGGCCGTGGCAGGAAGGCCCTGCCTGTCGTAAGAGGCGACTAATGGGTAGGGGTCGAGAGGTGAAGAGTGTATGTGTGTGTGTGCGTGTGTGCGTGTGTGTGCGTGTGTGAGTGTGTGTGTATGTATGTGTGTCCGTCTGGCTTGCAGAGGTAAGAATACGGCCAAGGCAAGAAGACCCTGCCAGTTGTAAGGGGCGACTAATAGGTAGGAGTCGAGAGGTGAAGAGTGTATGTGTGCGTGCGTGTGTGCGTGTGTGTGTGCGTGTGTGAGTATGTGTGTGTGTCTGTTCGGCTTGCAGAGATAAGAACACGGCCGTGGCAAGAAGTCCCTGCCTATCGTAAGAGGCGACTAATAGGTAGGAGTCGAGAGGTGAAGAATGTATGTGTGTATGCGTGTGGGCGTGTTTATGTGTGTGTGAGTGTATGTGTGTGTGCGTGTGTGCGTGCGTGTGTGTGTGTGTTTGTGAGTGTGTGTGTATGTATGTGTGTGTGTCCCTTCGGCTCGCAGAGATAAGAAAACAGCCGTGGCAAGAAAGCGATGCAAATCGTACGGGGCGACTAATGGATAGGAGTCGAGAGGCGAAGAGTGGGCGACTAATAAGTAGGAGTCGAGAGGTGAAAAGTGTATGTGTGTGCGTGTGTGCGTGTGTGTGTGCGTGTGTGAGTATGTGTGTGTGTCCGTTCGGCTTGCAGTGATAAGAACACGGCCAAGGCAAGAAGGCCCTGCCTATCGTAAGAGGCGACTAATAGGTAGGAGTCGAGACGTGAAGAATGTATGTGTGTGTGCGTGTGGGCGTGTTTGTGTGTGTGTGAGTGTATGTGTGTGTGCGTGTGCGCGTGCGTGTGTGTGTGTGTGTGTGTTTGTGAGTGTGTGTGTATGTATGTGTGTGTGTCCCTTCGGCTCGCAGAGATAAGAAAACAGCCGTGGCAAGAAGGCGATGCAAATCGTACGGGGCGACTAATGGGTAGGAGTCGAGATGTGAAGAGTGGGCGACTAATAAGTAGGAGTCGAGAGGTGAAGAGAGTATGTGTGTGGGTGCGTGTGTGCGTGTGTGTGTGCGTGTGTGTGTATGTGTGTGTGTCCGTTCGGCTCGCAGAGATAAGAACAGGGCCGTGGCAAGAAGTCCCTGCCTGTCGTAAGAGGCGACTAATGAATAGGAGTTGAGAGGTGAAGAGTGTATGTGTCTTTGTGTGTGTGCGTGTGTTTGTGCGTGTGTGAGTATGTGTGTGTGTATGTGTGTGTGTGTCCGTTTGGCTTGCAGAGATAAGAATACGGCCGAGGCAAGAACGCCCTGCCTGTCTTAAGAGGCGACTAATGGATATTAGTCGAGAGGTAAAGAGTGTGTGCGTGTGCGTGTACGTGTGCGTGTGTGCGTGTGTGCCTGTGTGCGTGTGTTTGTGTGTGCGTGTGTGTGTGTGTGTCCTTTCGGCTCGCAGAGATAAGAATACGTCCGTGGCAAGAAGGCCCTGCCTGTCTTAAGAGGCGACTAATGGATAGGAATCGAGAGGTGGAGAATGTGTGCGTGTGCGTGTGTGCGTGTGTGCGTGTGTGCGTGTGTTTGTGTCTGCGTGTGTGTGTGTCCGTTCGGCTTGCAGAGATAAGAACACGGCCGTGGCAAGAAGTCCCTGCCTGTCGTAAGAGGCGACTAATGGGTAGGAGTCGAGAGGTGAAGAGAGTACGTGAGTGTGTGCGTGTGTGGGTGTGTGTGTGTTTGTGCGTGTGTAAGTGTGTGTGCGTATGTTTGTGTGTGTCCATTCGGCTCGCAGAGATTAGAATACGGCCGAGGCAACAAGGCAATGCCTGTCGTAAGAGGCGACTAATGGGTAGGAGTCGAGAGGTGAAGAATGTATTTGTGTGTGTGTGTGCGTGTGTGTGCGTGTGTGCGTGCGTGTGTGTGTGAGTGTGTATATGTCCGTTCGGCTTGCAGAGATAAGAATACGGCCGAGGCAAGAATGCCCTGCCTGTCGTAAGTGGCGACTAATTGGTAGGAGTCGAGAGGTGAAAAGTGTTTTTGTGTGTGTGCGTGTGTGTGCGTGTGTGCGTGCTTGTGTGTGTGAGTGTGTATGTGTGTGTTCGGCTTGCAGAGATAAGAATACGGCCAAGGCAAGAGGGCCCTGCCTGTCGTAAGTGGCGACTAATTGGTAGGAGTCGAGAGGTGAAGAGTGTATGTGTGTGTGTGTGTGTGCGTGTGTGGTTGTGTGTGTGTTTGTGCGTGTGTAAGTGTGTGTGTGTATGTATGCGTGTCCATTCGGCTCGCAGAGATTAGAATACGGCCGAGGCAAGAAGGCCATGCCTGTCGTAAGAGGCAACTAATGGGTAGGAGTCGAGAGGTGAAGAGTGTACGTGTGTGTGTGCGTGTGTGCGTGTGTGTGTGCGTGTGTGAGTGTGTGTGTCCGGTCGGCTCGCAGTGATAAGGACACGTCCGTGCCAAGAAGGCCCTGCCTGTCGTAAGCGGCGACTAATGCGTAGGAGTCGAGAGGTGAATAGTGTATGTGTGTAAGTGCGTGTGTGCGTGTGTGTGCGTGTGTGAGTGTGTGTGTGTGTCCAGTCGGCTCTCAGAGATAAGAACACGGCCGTGGCAAGAAGGCCCTGCCTTTCGTAAGAGGCGACTAATGGGTAGGAGTCGAGAGGTGAAGAGTGTATGTGTGTGTGAGTGTGCGTGTGTGTGCGTGTGTGAGTGTGTGTGTGTATTTGTGTGTGTGAGTGTGTGTGTGTCCAGTCGGCTCGCAGAGATAAGAACACGGCCGTGGCAAGAAGGCCCTGCCTGTCGTAAGAGGCGACTAATGGGTAGGAGTCGAGAGGTGAAGAGTGTATGTGTGTGTGAGTGTGCGTGTGTGCGTGTGTGTGCATGTGTGGGTGTGTGTGTGTATTTGTGTGTGTGAGTGTGTGTGTCCAGTCGGCTCGCAGAGATACGAACACGGCCGTGGCAAGAAGGCCCTGCCTGTCGTAAGAGGCGACTAATGGGTAGGAGTCGAGTGGTGAAGAGTGTATGTGTGTGTGAGTGTGCGTGTGTGTGCGTGTGTGAGTGTGTGTGTGTATTTGTGTGTGTGAGTGTGTGTGTGTCCAGTCGGCTCGCAGAGATAAGAACACGGCCGTGGCAAGAAGGCCCTGCCTGTCGTAAGAGGCGACTAATGGGTAGGAGTCGAGAGGTGAAGAGTGTATGTGTGTGTGAGTGTGCGTGTGTGCGTGTGTGTGCATGTGTGAGTGTGTGTGTGTATTTGTGTGTGTGAGTGTGTGTGTCCAGTCGGCTCGCAGAGATACGAACACGGCCGTGGCAAGAAGGCCCTGCCTGTCGTAAGAGGCGACTAATGGGTAGGAGTCGAGAGGTGAAGAGTGTATGTGTGTGTGAGTGTGCGTGTGTGCGTGTGTGTGCATGTGTGAGTGTGTGTGTATTTGTGTGTGTGAGTGTGTGTGTCCAGTTGGCTCGCAGAGATACGAACACGGCCGTGGCAAGAAGGCCCTGCCTGTCGTAAGAGGCGACTAATGGGTAGGAGTCGAGAGGTGAAGAGTGTATGTGTGTGTGAGTGTGCGTGTGTGCGTGTGTGTGCATGTGTAAGTGTGTGTGTGTATTTGTGTGTGAGTGTGTGTGTCCGTTCGGCTTGCAGAGATAAGAGCACGACCGAGGCAAGAAGGCCCTGCCTATCGTAAGAGGCGACTAATAGGTAGGAGTCAAGAGGTGAAGAGTGAATGTGTGTGTGTGCGTGTGTGCGTGTGTGTGTGTGTGTATGTGTGTGTGTGTATCCCTTCGGCTCGCAGAGATAAGAATACGTCCGTGGCAAGAAGGCCATGCTTGCTGTAAGGAGCGACTAAGGGGTAGGAGTCGAGAGGTGAAGCGTGTATGTGTGTGTGTGTGTATGTGTGCAAGTGTGTGTGTGTGTGTCCGTTCGGCTCGCAGAGATAGGTATACGTTTGTGGCAAGAAGGCCCTGCCTGTCTTAAGAGGCGACTAATGGATAGGAGTCGAGAGGTGGAGAGTGTGTGCGTGTGCGTGTGCGTGTGGGTGCGTGTGTAAGTGTGTGTGTATGTGTGTGTGTCTGTTTGGCTTGCAGAGATAAAAATACGGCAGAGGCAAGAAGGCCCTGCCTCTTGTAATGGGCGACTAATAAGTAGGAGTCGAAAGGTGAAGAGTGTATGTGTGTGTGTGCGTGTGTGTGTGTGCGTGTGTGAGTATGTGTGTGTATTAGTTCGGCTTGCAGAAATAAGAACACGACCGAGGCAAGCAGGCCCTGCCTATCGTAATAGGCGACTAATAGGTAGGAGTAGAGAGGTAAAGAGTGTATGTGTGTGTGTGCGTGTGTGCGTGTGTGTGTGAGTGTGTGAGTATGTGTGTGTGTCCGTTCGGCTTGCAGAGATAAGAACACCCCTAAGGCAAGAAGGCCCTGCCTGTCGTAAGAGGCGACTAATAGGTAGGAGTCGAGAGGTGGAGAGTGTGTGCGTGTGCGTGTGCGTGTGTGCGTGTGTAAGTATGTGTGTGTGTGTGTCCGTTCGTCTTGCAGAAATAAGAACACGAACACGAACAAGAAGTCCCTGCCTGTCGTAAGAGGAGAATAATGGGTAGGAGTCGAGAGGTGAAGAGTGTATGTGTGTGTGCGTGTGTGCGTGCGTGTGTGAGTGTGTGTGTGTATGTGTGTGTGTCAGTGTGTGTGTGTGTCCGGTCGGCTCGCAGAGATGAGAACACGGCCGTGGCAAGAAGGCACTGCCTGTCGTTAAGAGGCAACTAACGGGTAGGAGTCGAGAGGTGAAGAGTGTATGTGTGTGTGTGTGCGTGTGTGCGTGTGTGTGCGTGTGTGTGTGTGTATATGTTTGTGTCTGTTTGGCTTGCAGAGATAAGAATACGGCCGAGGCAAGAAGAACCTGCCTCTTGTAAGGGGCGACTAATAAGTAGGAGTCGAGAGGTGAAGAGTGTATGTGTGTATGCGTGTGTGCGTGTGTGCGTGTGTGAGTATGTGTGTTTGTTAGTTCGGCTTGCAGAGATAACAGCACAACCGAGGCAAGAAGGCCCTGCCTATCGTAAGAGGCGACTAATAGGTAGGAGTCGAGAGGTGAAGAGTGTATGTGTGTGTGCGTGTGTGCGTGTATGTGTGTTTGTGCGTGTGTGAGTGTGTGTGTATGAGTGTGTGTGTCCGTTCGGCTTGCAGAGATATGAATACGGCCGGGGCAAGAAGGCCCTGCCTCTCGTAAGAGGCGACTAAAAGGTAGGGGTCGAGAGGTGAAGAGTGTATGTGTGTGTACGTGTGTGCGTGTGTGTGTGCGTGTGTGAGTATGTGTGTGTGTCCGTTCGGCTTGCAGAGATAAGAACACGGCCGTGGCAAGAAGTCCCTGCCTGTCGTAATAGGAGAATAATGGGTAGGAGTCGAGAGGTGAAAAGTGTATGTGTGGGTGTGTGTGTGTGCGTGTGTGCGTGTGTGTGTGCGTGTGTGAGTGTGTGTGTCCGGTCGGCTCGCAGTGATAAGGACACGTCCGTGCCAAGAAGGCCCTGCCTGTCGTAAGCGGCGACTAATGCGTAGGAGTCGAGTGGTGAAGAGTGTATGTGTGTAAGTGCGTGTGTGCGTGTGTGTGCGTGTGTGAGTGTGTGTGTGTGTCCAGTCGGCTCTCAGAGATAAGAACACGGCCGTGGCAAGAAGGCCCTGCCTTTCGTAAGAGGCGACTAATGGGTAGGAGTCGAGAGGTGAAGAGTGTATGTGTGTGTGAGTGTGCGTGTGTGTGCGTGTGTGAGTGTGTGTGTGTATTTGTGTGTGTGAGTGTGTGTGTGTCCAGTCGGTCGCAGAGATAAGAACACGGCCGTGGCAAGAAGGCCCTGCCTGTCGTAAGCGGCGACTAATGCGTAGGAGTCGAGTGGTGAAGAGTGTATGTGTGTAAGTGCGTGTGTGCGTGTGTGTGCGTGTGTGCGTATGTGTGTGTGTCCAGTCGGCTCTCAGAGATAAGAACACGGCCGTGGCAAGAAGGCCCTGCCTTTCGTAAGAGGCGACTAATGGGTAGGAGTCGAGAGGTGAAGAGTGTATATGTGTGTGCGTATGTGTGTGTGTGTGTGCGTGTGAGAGTGTGTGTGTATGTGTGTGTGTGTCCGTTCGGCTTGCAGAGATAAGAGCACGACCGAGGCAAGAAGGCCCTGCCTATCGTAAGAGGCGACTAATAGGTAGGAGTCAAGAGGTGAAGAGTGTATGTGTGTGTGCGTGTGTGCGTGTGTGTGTGTGTATGTGTGTGTGTATCCCTTCGGCTCGCAGAGATAAGAATACGTCCGTGGCAAGAAGGCCATGCTTGCTGTAAGGAGCGACTAATGAGTAGGAGTCGAGAGGTGAAGCGTGTATGTGTGTATGTGTGCAAGTGTGTGTGTGTGTGTCTGTTCGGCTCGCAGAGATAGGTATACGTCCGTGGCAAGAAGGCCCTGCCTGTCTTAAGAGGCGACTAATGGATAGGAGTCGAGAGGTGGAGAGTGTGTGCGTGTGCGTGTGCGTGTGGGTGCGTGTGTAAGTGTGTGTGTATGTGTGTGTGTCTGTTTGGCTTGCAGAGATAAAAATACGGCAGAGGCAAGAAGGCCCTGCCTCCTGTAATGGGCGACTAATAAGTAGGAGTCGAGAGGTGAAGAGGGTATGTGTGTGTGTGTGCCTGTGTGCGTGTGTGTGTGCGTGTGTGAGTATGTGTGTGTATTAGTTCGGCTTGCAGAAATAAGAACACGACCGAGGCAAGCAGGCCCTGCCTATCGTAATAGGCGACTAGTAGGTAGGAGTCGAGAGGTGAAGAGTGTATGTGTGTGTGTGCGTGTGTGCGTGTGTGTGTGAGTGTGTGAGTATGTGTGTGTATCCGTTCGGCTTGCAGAGATAAGAACACCCCCAAGGCAAGAAGGCCCTGCCTGTGGTAAGAGGCGACTAATAAGTAGGAGTCGAGAGGTGAAGAGTGTATGTGTGTGTGTGTGCGTGTGTGCGTGTGTGTGCGTGTGTGAGTATGTGTGTGTGTGTGTGTCCTTTCGTCTTGCAGAAATAAGAACACGGCCGAGGCAAGAAGGCACTGCCTGTCGTGAGAGGCGACTAATAGGTAGGATTAGAGAGGTGAAGAATGTATGTGTGTGTGCGTGTGTGCGTGCGTATGTGCGTGTGTGTGTGTGAGTGTGTGTGTGTATGTGTGTGTGTGTGTGTCCGTTCGTCTTGCAAAAATAAGAACACGACCGAGGCAAGCAGGCCCTGCCTATCGTAATAGACGACTAATAGGTAGGAGTCGAGAGGTGAAGAGTGTATGTGTGTGTGTGCGTGTGTGCGTGTGTGTGTGAGTGTGTGAGTATGTGTGTGTGTCCGTTCGGCTTGCAGAGATAAGAACACCCCCAAGGCAAGAAGGCCCTGCCTGTGGTAAGAGGCGACTAATAAGTAGGAGTCGAGAGGTGAAGAGTGTATGTGTGTGTGTGTGCGTGTGTGCGTGTGTGTGTGCGTGTGTAAGTATGTGTGTGTGTGTGTCCGTTTGTCTTGCAGAAATAAGAACACGGCCGAGGCAAGAAGGCCCTGCCTGTCGTGAGAGGCGACTAATAGGTAGGATTAGAGAGGTGAAGAATGTATGTGTGTGTGCGTGTGTGCGTGCGTATGTGCGTGTGTGTGTGTGAGTGTGTGTGTGTGTGTCCCTTCGCTCGCAGAGATAAGAAAAAAGCGGTGGCAAGAAGGCCATGCCTGTCGTAAGAGGCGACTAATGGATAGGAGTCGAGAGGTAGAGAGTGTGTGCGTGTGCGTGTGCGTGTGTGTGTGTGTGCGTGTGTGTGTGTGACTGTTTGGCTTGCAGAGATAAAAACACGGCCGTAGCAAGAAGTCTCTGCCTGTCGTAAGAGGAGAATAATGGGTAGGAGTCGAGAGGTGAAGAGTGTATGTGTGTGTGCGTGTGTGCGTGCGTGTGTGAGTGTGTGTGTGTATGTGTATGTGTCAGTTTGGCTTGCAGAGATAAGAATACGGCCGAGGCAAGAAGGCCCTGCCTCTTGTAAGGGGCGACTAATAAGTAGGAGTCGAGAGGTGAAGAGTGTATGTGTGTATGCGTGTGTGCGTGCGTGTGTGTGTGAGTGTGTGTGTGTGTGTGTCCGTTCGGCTTGCAGAGATAAGAATACGGCCAAGGCAAGAAGGCCCTGCCTGTCGTAAGTGGCGACTAATTGGTAGGAGTCGAGAGGTGAAGAGTGTATATGTGTGTGTGCGTGTGTGCGTGTGTGTGCGTGTGTGCGTGCGTGTGTGTGTGAGTGTGTGCGTCCGTTCGGCTTGCAGAGATAAGAATACGGCCGAGGCAAGAAGGCCCTGCCTGTCGTAAGTGGCGACTAATTGGTAGGAGTCGAGAGGTGAAGAGTGCATGTGTGTGTGCGTGTGTGCGTGTGTGTGCGTGTGTGCGTGCGTCTGTGTTTGAGTGTGTGTGTGTCCGTTCGGCTTGCAGAGATAAGAATACGGCCGAGGCAAGAAGGCCCTGCCTGTCGTAAGTGGCGACTAATGGGTAGGAGTCGAGAGGTGAAGAGTGTATTTGTGTGTGTGTGTGTGCGTGTGTGTGCGTGTGTGCGTGCGTGTGTGTGTGAGTGTGTGTGTGTCCGTTCGGCTTGCAGAGATAAGAATACGGCCGAGGCAAGAAGGCCCTGCCTGTCGTAAGTGGCGACTAATTGGTAGGAGTCGAGAGATGAAGAGTGTATGTGTGTGTGTGCGTGTGTGCGTGTGTGTGCGTGTGTAAGTGTGTGTGTATGTGTGTGTGTCTGTTTGGCTTGCAGAGATAAGAATACGGCCGAGGCAAGAAGGCCCTCTCTCTTGTAAGGGGCGACTAATAGGTAGGAGTCGAAAGGTGAATAGTGTATGTGTGTGTGTGTGTGCGTGTGTGGGTGTGTGTGTGTTTGTGCGTGTGTAAGTGTGTGTGTGTGTATGTATGTGTGTGTCCATTCGGCTCGCAGAGATTAGAATACGGCCGAGGCAAGAAGGCCATGCCTGTCGTAAGAGGCAACTAATGGGTAGGAGTCGAGAGGTGAAAAGTGTTTTTGTGTGTGTGGGTGTGTGTGCGTGTGTGCGTGCTTGTGTGTGTGAGTGTGTATGTGTCCGTTCGGCTTGCAGAGATAAGAATACGGCCGAGGCAAGAAGGCCTTGCCTGTCGTAAGAGGCGACTAATGGGGAGGAGTCGAGAGGTGAAGAGTGTATGTGTGTGTGTGCGTGTGTGTGCGTGTGTGAGTGTGTGTGTCCTGTCGGCTCGCAGTGATAAGAAAACGTCCGTGCCAAGAAGGCCCTGCCTGTCGTAAGCGGCGACTAATGCGTAGGAGTCGAGAGGTGAAGAGTGTATGTGTGTAAGTGCGTGTGTTTGTGTGTGTGCGTGTGTGAGTGTGTGAGTGTGCCCGGTCGGCTCGCAGAGATAAGAACACGGCCGTGGCAAGAAGGCCCTGCCTGTCGTAAGAGGCGACTAATGGGTAGGAGTCGAGAGGTGTAGAGTGTATGTGTGTGTGAGTGTGCGTGTGTGTGCGTGTGTGAGTGTGTGTGTATTTGTGTGTGTGAGTGTGTGTGTGTCCAGTCGGCTCGCAGAGATAAGAACACAACCGTGGCTAGAAGGCCCTGCCTGTCGTAAGAGGCGACTAATGGGTAGGAGTCGAGAGGTGAAGAGTGTATGTGTGTGTGAGTGTGCGTGTGTGCGTGTGTGTGCGTGTGTGAGTGTGTGTGTGTATTTGTGTGTGTGAGTGTGTGTGTCCAGTCGGCTCGCAGAGATAAGAACACGGCCGTGGCAAGAAGGCCCTGCCTGTCGTAAGAGGCGACTAATGGGTAGGAGTCGAGTGGTGAAGAGTGTATATGTGTGTGCGTATGTGCGTGTGAGTGCGTGTGAGAGTGTGTGTGTATGTGTGTGTGTGTGTCCGTTCGGCTTGCAGAGATAAGAGCACGACCGAGGCAAGAAGGCCCTGCCTATCGTAAGAGGCGACTAATAGGTAGGATTCGAGAGGTGAAGAATGTATGTGTGTGTGCGTGTGTGCGTGTTTGTGTGTGTGTGAGTGTATGTGTGTGTGCGTGTGTGCGTGCGTGTGTGAGTATGTGTGTGTGTATGTGTGTGTGTGTATGTGTGTGTATGTGTGTGTGTATCCCTTCGGCTCGCAGAGATAAGAATACGTCCGTGGCAGGAAGGCCATGCTTGCTGTAAGGAGCGACTAATGGGTAGTAGTCGATAGGTGAAGCGTGTATGTGTGTGTGTGTATGTGTGCAAGTGTGTGTGTGTCCGTTCGGCTCGCTAAGATAGGTATACATCCGTGGCAAGAAGGCCCTGCCTGTCTTAAGAGGCGACTAATGGATAGGAATCGAGAGGTGGAGAGTGCGTGCGTGAGCGTGTACGTGTGTGTGCGTGTGTAAGTGTGTGTGTATGTGTGTGTGTATGTGTGTGTGTCTGTTTGGCTTGCAGAGATAAGAATACGGCCAAGGCAAGAAGGCCCTGCCTCTTGTAATGGGCGACTAATAAGTCGGAGTCGAGAGGTGAAGAGTGTATGTGTGTGTGCGTGTGTGCGTGTTTGTGTGTGTGTGAGTGTATGTGTGTGTGTGCGTGTGTGCGTACGTGTGTGCGTGTGTGAGTATGTGTGTATGTTAGTTCGGCTTGCAGAAATAAGAACACGACCGAGGCAAGAAGGCCCTGCCTAACGTAAGAGGCAGCTAATAGGTAGGAGTCGAGAGGTGAAGAGTGTATGTGTGTGTGCGTGTGTGCGTGTGTGTGTGAGTACGTGTGTGTGTATGTGTGTGTGTGTATCCCTTCGGCTCGCAGAGATAAGAATACGCCTGTGGCAAGAAGGCCATGCTTGCTGTAAGGAGCGACTAATTGGTAGGAGTCGAGAGGTGAAGCGTGTATGTGTGTGTGTGTGTGTGTGTGTGTGTGTGTGTGTGTGTGCAAGTGTGTGTGTGTGTCCGTTCGGCTCGCAGAGATAGGAATACGTCTGTGGCAAGAAGGCCCTGCCTGTCTTAAGAGGCGACTAATGGATAGGAGTCGAGAGGTGGAGAGTGTGTGCGTGTGCGTGTGCGTGTGTGCGTGTATGCCTGTGTGCGTGTGTTTGTGTGTGCGTGTGTGTGTGTGTCCGTTCGGCTTGCAGAAATAAGAACACGTTTGTGGCAAGAAGGCCCTGCCTGTCGTAAGAGGCGTGTGCGTGTGTGTGCGTGTGTAAGTGTGTGTGTATGTGTGTGTGTCTGTTTGGCTTGCAAAAATAAGAATACGGCCGAGGCAAGAAGGCCCTGCCTCTTGTATGGGGCGACTAATAGGTAGGAGTCGAGAGGTGAATAGTGTATGTGTGTGTGTGCGTGTGTGGGTGTGTGTGTGTTTGTGCGTGTGTAAGTGTGTGTGTATGTATGTGTGTGTCCATTCGGCGCGCAGAGATTAGAATACGGACGAGGCAAGAAGGCCATGCCTGTCGTAAGAGGCGACTAATGGGTAGGAGTCGAGAGGTGAAGAGTGTATTTGTGTGTGTGTGTGAGTGTGTGTGCGTGTGTGCGTGCGTGTGTATGTGAGTGTGTGTGTGTCCGTTCGGCTTGCAGAGATAAGCTTACGGCCGAGGCAAGATGGCCCTGCCTGTCGTAAGTGGCGACTAATTGGTAGGAGTCGAGAGGTGAAGAGTGTATGTGTGTGTGTGCGTGTGTGCGTGTGTGTGTGCGTGTGTGAGTGTGTGTGTCCGGTCGGCTCGCAGAGATAAGAACACGTCCGTGCCAAGAAGGCCCTGCCTGTCGTAAGCGGTGACTAATGGGTAGAAGTCGAGAGGTGAAGAGTGTATGTGTGTGTGTGCGTGTGTGCGTGTGTGTGCTTGTGTGAGTGTGTGTGTGTGTCCTGTCGGCTCGCAGAGATAAGACCACGGCCATGGCAAGAAGGCCCTGCCTGTCGTAAGAGGCGACTAATGGGTAGGAGTCGAGAGGTGAAGAGTGTATGTGTGTGTGTGTGTGCGTGTGTGCGTGTGTGTGCGTGTGTGAGTGTGTGTGTATTTGTGTGTGTGAGTGTGTGTGTGTCCAGTAGGCTCGCAGAGATAAGAACACGGCCGTGGCAAGAAGGCCCTGCCTGTCGTAAGAGGCGACTAATGGGTAGGAGTCGAGTGGTGAAGAGTGTATATGTGTGTGTGTGCGTGTGTGCGTGTGTGTGCGTGTGTGATTGTGTGTGTATGTTTGTGTGTCCGTTTGGCTTGCAGAGATGAGAATACGGCCAAGCCAAGAAGACCCTGCCTTTTGTAAGGGGCGACTAATAGGTAGGAGACGAGAGGTGAAGAGTGTATGTGTGTATGCGTGTGTGCGTGTGTGTGTGCGTATGTGAGTATGTGTGTGTGTCCGTTTGGCTTGCAGAGATAAGAATACGGCCGAGGCAAGAAGGCCCTGCCTCTTGTAAGGGGCGACTAATAGGTAGGAGTCGAGAGGTGAAGAGTGTATGTGTGTGTGCGTGTGTGTGTGTGAGTGTATGTGTGTGTGCGTGTGTGATCGTGTGTGTGTGTGTGTGTGAGTGTGTGTGTGTATGTTTGTGTGTGTGTCCCTTCGGCCCGCAGAGATAAGAAAACAGCGGTGGCAAGAAGGACATGCCTGTCGTAAGGGGCGACTAATGGGTAGGAGTCGAGAGGTGAAGAGTGTATGTGTGCGTGCATGTGTACGTGTGTGTGTGAGTGTGTGTGTATGTGTATGTGTGTCCCTTCGGCTCGCAGAGATAAGAAATTAGCGGTTTCAAGAAGGCCATGCCTGTCGTAAGAGGTGACTAATGGGTAGGAGTCGAGAGGTGAAAAGTGTATGTGTGTGTGTATGCGTGTGTAAGTGTGTGCGTGTGTGCGTGCATGTGTGAGGGTGTGTGTGTGTATGTGTGTGTGTGAGTGTGTGTGTCCGGTTGGCTCGCAGGGATAAGAACACGGCCGTGTCAAGAAGGCCCTGCCTGTCGTAAGAGGCGACTAATGGGTAGGAGTCGAGAGGTGAAGAGTGTATGTGTGCGTGCGTGTGTGTGTGAGTGTGTGTGTATGTGTGTGTCCCTTCGGCTCGCAGAGATAAGAAAACAGCGGTGGCAAGAAGGCCATGCTTGTCGTAAGAGGCGACTAATGGGTAGGAGTCGAGAGGTAAAGAGTGTAATTGTGTGTGTGTGTGTGCGTGTGTGTGTGTGTGTGCGTGTGTGCGTGCTTGTGTGTGTGAGTGTGTGTGTCCGTTCAGCTTGCAGAGATAAGAATACGGCCGGGGCAAGAAGGCCCTGCCTGTCGTAAGTGGCGACTAATAGGTAGGAGTCGAGAGGTGAAGAGTGTATGTGTGTTTGTGCGTTTGTGTTTGCGTGTGTGAGTGTGTGTGTGTATGTGTGTGTGTCCGTTAGGCTTGCAGAGACAAGAATACGGCCAAGGCAAGAAGGCCCTGCCTCTTGTAAGGGGCGACTAATAGGTAGAAATCGAGAGGTGAAGAGTGTATGTGTGTGTGCGTTTGTGCGTGTGTGTGTGTGAGTGTATGTGTGTGTGCGTGTGTGCGTGCGTGTGTGTGTGTCTGTGATTGTGTGTGTGTATGTGTGTCCCTTCGGCTCGCAGAGAAAAGAAAACAGCGGTGGCAAGAATGCCATGCCTGTCGTAAGAGGTGACTAATGGGTAGGAGTCTAGAGGTGAAGAGTGTATGCGTGTGTGCGTGTGTGTGTGTTTGTGCGTATGTGAGTGTGTGTGTATGGGTGTGTGTGTCCGTTCGGCTTGCAGAGATAAGAATACGGCCGTGACAAGAAGGCCATGCTTGTTGTAATTAGCGGCTAATGGGTAGGAGTCGAGAGGTGAAGAGTGTATGTGTGTGTGTGTGTGCGTGTGTGTTTGCGTGTGTGAGTGTGTGTGTATGTGTGTGTATCCGTTAGGCTTGCAGAGATAAGAATACGGCCAAGGCAAGAAGGCCCTGCCTCTTGTAAGGGGCGACTAATAGGTAGGAATCGAGAGGTGAAGTGTGTATGTGTGTGTGCGTGTGTGCGTGTGTGTGTGTGTGTGTGTCTGTGAGTGTGTGTGTGTATGTGTGTCCCTTCGGCTCGCAGAGAAAAGAAAACAGCGGTGGCAAGAATGCCATGCCTGTCGTAAGAGGTGACTAATGGGTAGGAGTCGAGAGGTGAAGAGTGTATGTGTGTGTGCGTGTTTGTGTTTGTGCGTTTGTTAGTGTGTGTGTATGTATGTAAGTGTCCGTAACGGCTCGCAGAGATTAGAATACGGTCGAGACGAGAAGGACATGCCAGTCGTAAAATGCGACTAATGGGTAGGAGTCGAGAGGTGGAGAGTGTATTTGTGTGTGTGTGTGCGTGTGTGCGTGCGTGTGTGTGTGAGTGTGTGTATCCGTTCGGCTTGCAGAGATAAAAATACGGCCGTGGCAAGAAGGCCCTGCCTGTCTTAAGAGGCGACTAATGGATAGGAGTCGAGAGGTGGAAAGTGTGTGCGTGTGCGTGTGTGCGTGTGTGCGTGTGTGCGTGTGTGTGTGTGAGAGTGTGTGTGTCCGTTCGGCTCGCAGAGATAAGAATACGTCCGTGGCAAAAAGGCCATGCCTGTCGTAAGAGGAGAATAATGGGTAGGAGTCGAGAGGTGAAGAGTGTATATGTGTGTGTGTGTGCGTGCGTGTGTATGTTTGTGTGTCCGTTTGGCATGCAGAGATAAGAATACGGCCGAGGCAAAAAGGCCCTGCCGCTTGAAAGGAGCGACTAATAAGTAGGAGTCGAGAGGTGAAGAGTGTATGTGTGTGTGCGTGTGTGAGTATGTGTGTGTGTGTCCGTTCGTCTTGCAGAAATAAGAACACGGCCGAGGCAAGAAGGCCCTGCCTGTCGTGAGAGGCGACTAATAGGTAGGATTAGAGAGGTGAAGAATGTATGTGTGTGTGCGTGTGTGCGTGTTTGTGTGTGTGTGAGTGTATGTGTGTGTGCGTGTATGCGTGCGTGTGTGCGTGTGTGTGTGTGAGTGTGTGTGTGTGTGTGTATGTGTGTGTGTGTGTATTTGTGTGTGTGAGTGTGTGTGTCCAGTCGGCTCGCAGAGATAAGAACACGGCCGTGGCAAGAAGGCCCTGCCCGTCGTAAGAGGCGTGTGCGTGTTTGTGCGTGTGTAAGAGTGTGTGTATGTGTGTGTGTCTGGCTTGCAGAAATAAGAATACGGCCGAGGCAAGAAGGCCCTGCCTCTTTTATGGGGCGACTAATAGGTAGGAGTCGAGAGGTGAATAGTGTATGTGTGTGTGTGCGTGTGTGGGTGTGTGTGTGTTTGTGCGTGTGTAAGTGTGTGCGTATGTATGTGTGTGTCCATTCGGCTCGCAGAGATTAGAATACGGCCGAGGCAAGAAGGCCATGCCTGTCGTAAGAGGCGACTAATTGGTAGGAGTCGAGAGGTGAAGAGTGTATGTGTGTGTGCGTGTGTGCATGTGTGTGTGCGTGTGTGAGTGTGTGTGTGTCCGGTCGGCTAGCAGAGATAAGAACACGTCCGTGCCAAGAAGGCCCTGCCTGTCGTAAGCGGTGACTAATGGGTAGGAGTCGAGAGGTGAAGAGTGTATGTGTGTGTGTGTGTGCGTATGTGCGTGTGTGTGCGTGTGTGAGTGTGTGTGTATTTGTGTGTGTGAGTGTGTGCGTGTCCAGTAGGATCGCAGAGATAAGAACACGGCCGTGGCAAGAAGGCCCTGCCTGTCGTAAGAGGCGACTAATAGGTAAGAGTCGAGTGGTGAAGAGTGTATATGTGTGTGTGTGTGTGTGCGTGTGTGAGTGTGTGTGTATGTTTGTGTGTCCGTTTGGCTTGCAGAGATAAGAATACGGCCAAGGCAAGAAGACCCTGCCTTTTGTAAGGGGCGACTAATAGGTAGGAGACGAGAGGTGAAGAGTGTATGTGTGTATGCGTGTGTGTGTGTGTGCGTGTGTGAGTATGTGTGTGTGTCCGTTTGGCTTGCAGAGATAAGAATACGGCCGAGGCAAGAACTGCCTCTTGTAAGGGGCGACTAATAGGTAGGAATCGAGAGGTGAAGAGTGTATGTGTGTGTGCGTGTGTGCGTGTGTGTGTGTGAGTGTATGTGTATGTGCCTGTGTGCGTGCGTGTGTGTGTGTCCGTGAGTGTGTGTGTGTATGTGTGTCCCTTTGGCTCGCAGAGAAAAGAAAACAGCGGTGGCAAGATTGCCATGCCTGTCGTAAGAGGTGACTAATGGGTAGGAGTCGAGAGGTGAAGAGTATATGTGTGTGTGCGTGTGTGTGTGTTTGTGCGTATGTGAGTGTGTGTGTATGGGTGTGTGTGTCCGTTCGGCTTGCAGACATAAGAATACGGCCGTGACAAGAAGGCCATGCTTGTTGTAATTAGCGGCTAATGGGTAGGAGTCGAGAGGTGAGGAGTGTTTGTGTGTGTGTGTGCGTGTGTGTTTGCGTGTGTGAGTGTGTGTGTGTATGTGTGTGTGTCCGTTAGGCTTGCAGAGATAAGAATACGGCCAAGGCAAGAAGGCCCTGCCTCTTGTAAGGGGCGACTAATAGGTAGGAATCGAGAGGTGAAGAGTGTATGTGTGTGTGCGTGTGTGCGTGTGTGTGTGTGTTAGTGTATGTGTGTGTGCGTGTGTGGGTGCGTGTGTGTGTGTTTGTGAGTGTGTGTGTGTATGTGTGTCCCTTCGGCTCGCAGAGAAAAGAAAGCAGCGGTGGCAAGAATGCCATGCCTGTCGTAAGAGGTGACTAATGAGTAGGAGTCGAGAGGTGAAGAGTGTATGTGTGTGTGCGTGTGTGTGTGTGTGTTTGTGCGTTTGTTAGTGTGTGTGTGTATGTAAGTGTCCGTTCGGCTCGCAGAGATTAGAATACGCTCGAGGCAAGAAGGACATGCCAGTCGTAAAAGGCGACTAATGGGTAGGAGTCGAGAGGTGAAGAGTGTGTTTGTGTGTGTGTGTGCGTGTGTGCGTGCGTGTGTGTGTGACTGTGTGTATCCGTTCGGCTTGCAGAGATAAGAATACGGCCGGGGCAAGAAGGCCCTGCCTCTCGTAAGAGGCGACCAAAAGGGAGGAGTCGAGAGGTGAATAGTGTATGTATGTGTGTGTGACTGTGTGTGTGTCCGCTCGGCTCGCAGAGATAAAAATACGGCCGTGGCAAGAAGGCCCTGAATGTCGTAACGGGCGACTAATGGGTAGGAGTCGAGAGGTGAAGCGTGTATGTGTGTGTGTGTGTGTGTGCGAGTGTGTGTGTGTGTGTCCGTTCGGCTCGCAGAGATAAGAATACGGCCGAGGCAAAAAGGCCCTGCCGCTTGTAAGGAGCGACTAATAAGTAGGAGTCGAGAGGTGAAGAGTGTATGTGTGTGTGCGTGTGTGTGTGCGTGTGTGAGTTTGTGTGTGTGTTAGTTCGGCCTGCAGAGATAAGAACACGACGGAGGCAAGAAGGCCCTGCCTATCGTAAACGGCGACTAATAGGTAGGAGTCGAGAGGTGAAGAGTGTATGTGTGTGTGCGTGTGTGCATGTGTGTGTGCGTGTGTGTGTGTGAGTGTATGTGTGTGTTCGTGTGAGCGTGCGTGTGTGCGTGTGCGTCTGTGTTGATGTTTGTGAGTGTGTGTGTGTGTGTGTGTGCGTGCGTGTGTGTGTGTGAGTGTGTGTATCCCTACGGCTCGCAGAGATAAGAATACGGCCGTGGTAAGAAGGCCATGCCTGCTGTAAGGAGCGACTAATGGGTAGGAGTCGCGAGTTGAAGAGTGTACCTGTGTGTGAGTGTGTGTGTGTGCGTGTGTGAGTGTATGTGTGTGTGTGTCCGTTCGGCTTGCAGAGATAAGAACACAGCCGTAGCAAGAAGGCCCTGCCTGTCGTAAGAGGCGACTAATGGGTAGGAGTCGAGAGGTGGAGAGTGTAGGTATGTGCATGTGTGCGTGTGTGCGCGTGTGTGTGTGCGTGTGTGTATGTGTGTGTGTCCCTTCGGCTTACAGAGATAAGAATTCGGTCGTGGCAAGAAGGCCATGCCTGTCGTAAGAGGCGACTAATGGGTAGGAATCGAGAGGTGAAGAGTGTATGTGTTCGTGTGTGTGTGTGTGAGTATGTGTGTGTGTATGTGTATGTGTGTGTGTGTCCCTTCGGCTTACAGAGATAAGAATTCGGTCGTGGCAAGAAGGCCATGCCTGCTGTAAGGAGCGACTAATGGGTAGGAGTCGATAGGTGAAGAGTGAACGTGTGTGTAAGTGTGTGTGCATGTATGTGTGTCCGTTCGGCTTGCAGAGATAAGAATACAGCGAGGCAAGAAGGCCCTGCCTGTCGTAAGGGGCGAGTAATAGGTAGGAGTCGTGAGGTGAAGAGTGTAGGTGTCTGTGTGTGTGTGAGTGTGTATGTGTGTCTGTATGCAAGAAGGCCATGCCTGTCGTAAGAGGCAACTAATGGGTAGGAGTCGAGAGGTGAAGAGTGTATGTGTGCTTGTGTGTGTGTGTGTTCGTGTGTGAGTGTGTTTGTGTGTGCGTGTGTGTGTGTGTGTGTGTTCGTGTGAACGTGTGTGTGTGTGCGAGTGTATGTATGTGTGTCCGTTCGGCTTGCAGAGATAAGAATACGTCCGTGGCAAGAAGGCCCTGCCTGTCTTAAGAGGCGACTAATGGATAGGAGTCGAGAGGTGGAGAGTGTGTGCGTGTGCGTGTGCGTGTGCGTGGGTGCGTGTGTGTGTGTGTGCGTGTGTGCGTGCGTGTGTGTGTGAGTGTGTGTGTGAGTGTGTGTGTCCGTTCGGCACACAGAGATGAGAACTCGACTGTGGCAAGTAGTCCCTGCCTGTTGTAAGAGGCGACTAATGGGTAGGAGTCGAAAGGTGAAGAGTGTATGTGTGTGTGCTTGTGTGCGTGTGTTTGTGCGTGTGTGAGTGTGTGTGTGTGCGTGTGTGCGAACGTGCGTGTGTGCGAACGTGCGTGTGTGTGTGTGTTTGTCCGCTCGGCTTCCAGAGATAAGAATACGGCCGGGGCAAGAAGGCCCTGCCTCTCTTAAGAGGCGACTAATGGATAGGAATCGAGAGGTGGAGAGTGTGTGCGTGTGTGCGTATGTGCGTGTGTGCCTGTGTGCGTGTGTTTGTGTGTGCGTGTGTGTGTGTCCGTTCGGCTTGCAGAGATAAGAACACGGCCGTGGCAAGAAGTCCCTGCCTATCGTAAGAGGAGAATAATGGGTAGAAGTCGAGAGGTGAATACTGTATGTGTGCTTGCGTGTGTGCGTGTGTGTGAGTGTGTGTGTGTCCGTTCGGCTCGCAGAGATAAGAACACGCCCGTGGCAAGAAGTCCCTGCCTGTCGAAAGAGGAGAATAATGGGTAGGAGTCGAGAGGTGAAGAGTGTATGTGTGTGCGTGTGTGCGTGCGTGTTTAAGTGTGTGTGTATGTGAGTGTGTGATTGTGTGTGAGTGTGTGTGTGTGCGGTCGGCTCGCAGAGATAAGAACACAGCCGTGGCAAGAAGGCCCTGCCTGTCGTAAGAGGCGAGTAATAAGTAGGATTCGAGAGGTGAAGAGTGTATGTGTGTGTGCGTGTGTGCGTGTGTGTGTGCGTGTGTGAGTATGTGTGTGTGTTAGTTCGGCTTGCAGAAATAAGAACACGACCGAGGCAAGAAGGCCCTGCCTATCGTAAGAGGCGCCTAATAGGTAGGAGTCGAGAGGTGAAGAGTGTATGTGTGTGCGCGTGTGTGCGTGTGTGTGTGCGTGTGTGAGTAGGTGTGTGTGTCCGTTCGGCTTGCAGTGATAAGAACACTGCCAAGGCAAGAAGGCCCTGCCTGTCGTAAGAGGCGACTAATAGGTAGGAGTCGAGAGGTGAAGAATGTATGTGTGTGTGCGTGTGTGCGTGTTTGTGTGTGTGTGAGTGTATGTGTGTGTGCGTGTGTGCGTGCGTGTGTGTGTGTATGTTTGTGAGTGTGTGTGTGTGTGTATGTGTGTGTCCCTTCGGCTCGCAGAGATAAGTAAACAGCCGTGGCAAGAAGGCGATGCAAATCGTACGGGGCGACTAATGGGTAGGAGTCGAGAGGTGAAGAGTGGGCGACTAATAAGTAGTAGGCGAGTGGTGAAAAGTGTATGTGCGTGTGTGCGTGTGTGCGTGTGTGTGTGCGTGTGTAAGTATGTGTGTGTGTTAGTTCGGCTTGCAGAAATAAGAACACGACCGAGGCAAGAAGGCCCTGCCTATCGTAAGAGGCGACTAATAGGTAGGAGTCGACAGGTGAAGAGTGTATGTGTGTGGGTGCGTGTGTGCGTGTGTGTGTGCGTGTGTGAGTTTGTGTGTGTGTCCGTTCGGCTTGCAGATAAGAACACTGCCGAGGCAAGAAGGCCCTGCCTGTCGTGAGAGACGACTAATAGGTAGGAGTCGAGAGGTAAAGAATGTATGTGTGTGTGCGTGTGTGCGTGTATGTGTGTGTGCGTGTGTGTGGCGTGTGTGCGTGCGTGTCTGTGTGAGTGTGTGTGTGTGTCCGTTAGGCTCGCAGAGATAAGAATGCGTTCGTGGCAAGAAGGCCCTGCCTGTCTTAAGAGGCGACTAATGGATAGGAGTCGAGAGGTGGAGAGTGTGTGCGTGTGCGTGTGCGTTTGCGTGTGTGCGTTTGTGCCTGTGTACGTGTGTTTGTGTGTGCGTGTGTGTGTGTGTCCGGTCAGCTCGCTGAAATGAGAACACGGCCGTGGCAAGACGGCCCTGCCTGTCGTAAGAGGCGACTAATGGGTAGGAGTCGAGAGGTGAAGAGTGTATTTGTGTGTGTGTGCGTGTGTGCGTGTGTGTGCGTGTGTGTGTGAGTGTGTGTGTGTCCGTTCGGCTCGCAGAGATAAGAACACGGCTGTGGCAAGAAGTCCCTGCCTGTCGTAAGAGGCGACTAATGAATAGGAGTCGAGAGGTGAAGAGTGTATGTGTCTGTGTGTGTGCGTGTGTTTGTGCGTGTGTGAGTGTGTGTCTGTATGTGTGTGTGTGTGTGTGTCCGTTTGGCTTGCAGAGATAAGAATACGGCCGAGGCAAGAAGGCCCTGCCTGTCTTAAGAGGCGACTAATGGATAGGAGTCGAGAGGTGGAGAGTGTGCGTGTGTGCGTGTGTGCGTGTGTGTGTGTGCGTGTGAGCGTGCGTGTGTGTTTGAGTGTGTGTGTATGTCCGTTCGGCTAGCAGAGATAAGAACATGGCCGTAGCAAGAAGGCCCTGCCTGTCGTAAGAGGCGACTAATGGGTAGGAGTCGAGAGGTAAAGAGTGTATGTGTGTGTGCGTGTGTGCGTGTGTGTGTGCGTGTGTGCGTGTGTGAGCGTGTGTGTATGTATGTGTGTCCGTTCGGCTTGCAGAGATAAGAATACGGCCGAGGCAAGAAGGCCCTGCCTGTCTTAAGAGGTAACTAATGGATAGGAGTCGAGAGGTGGAGAGTGTGTGCGTGTGCGTGTGCGTGTGCGTGTGTGCATGTGTGTATGCGTGTGAGCGTGCGTGTGTGTGTGAGTGTGTGTGTATGTCCGTTCGGCTCCCAGAGATAAGAACATGGCCGTGGCAAGAAGGCCCTGCCTGTCGTAAAGGGCGACTAATGGGTAGGAGTCTAGAGGTGAAGAGTGTATGTGTGTGTACGTGTGTGCGTGTGTGTGTGCGTGTGTGAGTATGTGTGTGTGTCCGTTCGGCTTGCAGAGATAAGAATACGTTTGTGGCAAGAAGTCCCTGAATGTCGTAAGAGGCGACTAATGGGTAGGAGTCGAGAGGTTAAGAGTGTATGTGTGTGTGTGTGTGTGTGTGAGTGTGTGTGTGTTCGTTCGGCTTGCAGAGATAAGAACACGGCCGAGGCAAGAAGACCCTGCTTGTCGTGAGAGACGACTAATAGGTAGGAGCCGAGAGGTGAAGAATGTATGTGTGTGTGCGTATGTGCGTGTTTGTGTGTGTGAGTGTATGTGTGTGTGCGTGTGTGCGTGCGTGTGTGCGTGTGTGTGTGAGTGTGTGTGTGTATGTGTGTGTCCGTTCGGCTTGCAGAGATAAGAACACGGCCGTGGCAAGAAGTCCCTGCCTGTCGTAAGAGGAGAATAATGGGTAGAAGTCGAGAGGTGAAGAGTGTGTGCGTGTGCGTGTGCGTGTGCGTGTGTGTGTGTGCGTGTGTGTGTGTCCGTTTGGCTTGCAGAGATAAGAACACGGCCGTGGCAAGAAGTCCCTGCCTGTCGTAAGAGGCGACTAATGAATAGGAGTCCAGAGGTGAAGAGCGTATGTGTCTTTGTGTGTGTGCGTGTGTTTTTGCGTGTGTGAGTATGTGTGTGTATTTGTGTGTGTGTGTGTCAGTTTGGCTTGCAGAGATAAGAATACGGCCGAGGCAAGCAGGCCCTGAATGTCGTAAGAGGCGACTTATGGGTAGGAGTCGAGAGGTTAAGAGTGTATGTGTGTGTGTGTGTGTGAGTGTGTGTGTGTCCGTTCGGCTTGCAGAGATAAGAACACGGCCGAGGCAAGAAGACCCTGCCTGTCGTGAGAGACGACTAATAGATAATAGTCGAGAGGTGAAGAGTGTATGTGTGTGTGCGTATGTGCGTGTTTGTGTGTGTGAGTGTATGTGTGTGTGCGTGTGTGCGTGCGTGTGTGCGTGTGTGTGTGAGTGTATGTGTATGTGTGTGTCCGTTCGGCTTGCAGAGATAAGAACACGGCCGTGGCAAGAAGTCCCTGCCTGTCGTAAGAGGAGAATAATGGGTAGGAGTCGAGAGGTGAAGAGTGTGTGCGTGTGAGTGTGCGTATTCGTGTGTGTGTGCGTGTGTGTGTGTGTCCGTTCGGCTTGCAGATATAAGAACACGGCCGTGGCAAGAAGTCCCTGCCTGTCGTAAGAGGAGAATAATGGGTAGGAGTCGAGAGGTGAAGAGTGTGTGCGTGTGAGTGTGCGTGTGCGTGTGTGTGTGCGTGTGTGTGTGTGTCCGTTCGGCTTGCAGAGATAAGAACACGGCCGTGGCAAGAAGTCCCTGCCTGTCGTAAGAGGAGAATAATGGGTAGGAGTCGAGAGGTGAAGAGTGTATGTGTGTGTCTGCTTGTGTGCGTACGTGTGTGAGTGTGTGTGTGATTGTGTGTATGTGTCAGTGTGTGTGTGTCCGGTCGGCTCGCAGAGATAAGAACACGGCCGTGGCAAGAAGTCCCTGCTTGTCGTAAGAGGCGACTAATGAATAGGAGTCGAGAGGTGAAGAGTGTATATGTCTTTGTGTGTGTGCGTGTGTTTTTGCGTGTGTAAGTATGTGTGTGTATTTGTGTGTGTGTTACCCTTTGGCTTGCAGAGATAAGAATACGGCCGAGGCAAGAAGGCCCTGCCTGTCGTAAGAGGCGACTAATGGGTAGGAGTCGAGAGGTGGAGAGTGTGTGTGTATTCGTGTGTGTGTGTGTCCGTTCGGCTTGCAGAGATAAGAACACGGCCGTGCCAAGAAGTCCCTGCCTGTCGTAATAGGAGAATAATGGGTAGGAGTCGAGAGGTGAAGAGTGTATGTGTGTGTGTGCGTGTGTGCGTACGTGTGTGAGTGTGTGTGTGAATGTGTGTGTGTGTCAGTGTGTGTGTGTCCGTTCGGCTCGCAGAGATTAGAATACGGCCGTGGCAAGAAGTCCCTGCCTGTCGTAAGAGGCGACTAATGAATAGGAGTCGAGAGGTGAAGAGTGTATGTGTCTTTGTGTGTGTGCGTGTGTTTGTGTGTGTGTGAGTATGTGTGTGTATTTGTGTGTGTGTCCGTTTGGCTTGCAGAGATAAGAATACGGCCGAGGCAATAAGTCCATGCCTGTCGTAAGATGCGACTAATGGGTAGGAGTCGAGAGGTGAAGAGTGTATTTGTGTGTGTGTGCGTGTGTGCGTGTGTGTGTGCGTGGGTGCGTGTGTGTGTAAGTGTGTGTGTGTGTGTCCGTTCGGCTCGCAGAGATAAGAACACGGCCGTGGCAAGAAGTCCCTGCCTGTCGTAAGAGGCGACTAATGAATAGGAGTCGAGAGGTGAAGATTGTATGTGTCTTTGTGTGTGTGCGTGTGTTTGTGTGTGTGTGAGTATGTGTGTGTATTTGTGTGTGTGTCCGTTTGGCTTGCAGAGATAAGAATACGGCCGAGGCAAAAAGGCCCTCTCTCTTGTAAGGGGCGACTAATAGGTAGGAGTCGAAAGGTGAATAGTGTATGTGTGTGTGTGTGTGTGTGTGTGTGCGTGTGTGGGTATGTGTGTGTTTGTGCGTGTGTAAGTGTGTGTGTGTTCTTGTATGTGTGTGTGTGAGTGTGTGTGTGTCTGGTCGGCTCGCAGAGATAACAACATGGCCGTGGCAGGAAGGCCCTGCCTGTCGTAAGATGCGACTAATGAGTAGGAGTCGAGAGGTGAAGAGTGTATATGTGTGTGTGCGTGTGTGCGTGTGTGTGTGCGTGTGTGAGTGTGTGTGTATGTGTGTGTGTCCGTCTGGCTTGCAGAGGTAAGAATACGGCCAAGGCAAGAAGACCCAGCCAGTTGTAAGGGGCGACTAATAGGTAGGAGTCGAGAGGTGAAGAGTGTATGTGTGTGTCTGCGTGTGTGCGTGTGTTTGTGCGTGTGTGAGTATGTGTGTGTCCGTTCGGCTTGCAGAGATAAGAATACGTCCGTGGCAAGAAGGCCCTGCCTGTCTTAAGAGGCGACTAATGGATAGGAGTCGAGAGGTGGAAAGTGTGTGCGTGTGCCTGTGCGTG
>NW_027312013.1:0-85699 GCF_040954645.1 Diabrotica undecimpunctata
AAAAGTACGATGCGTTCAATATGCACAAAAAAAGTAAAAGAGATAACAGGAAACATAAAGAAATGCCAAATATGTAAACTTAAAGACAAAGATGGAAATCTTATTGTAGATCTAGAGAATAAAATAAAAATATGGACAGAATACCTGAATGAATTATTTGAAGACGATAGAAACACAACTTAACTCAGATAATCAATGCAACTGGGCCAGACATATTGAAAGAAGAAGTAGAATACGCAATAAGAAACGCTAAACGGAAAAGCAAATGGACCTGATGAAATTCCTACAGAACTGTTGAAGCTTTTGAATGATAAATCCGTAACCATAATATTAAATTTTGCAGCGAGAAGCTAAAACAGTTTCCCCTCCACTTTCCTATGTCGATCTTTCGAAAGTAACTTCGTTTCGAAAGGTTTTAAGTTCGAAAAATTGGATGAATTTAATAGCTATAAAATTGAATATAAAGTTTAGATTTTCATTCAAAATTTGTGCAAATTTTATTTCTTAATGTTTATAAACAATGGAGATATAATTAACAAAAAAATTGTCTGCTATTGTTCATAGAAGGTTTATTTTTTTTGTTAAATGTGATTTTTTTTTACCAGCTATCTAATGATTGTACGTACAAGTCTGTAGCTTGAAAAATATAGAAGTTATTGCAATTGTTTATAAGTAAAAAACATACCCCTTTTTCAAACGTTTATTCTGTAAAAATTTCGATGAAAACATAACATTCATTTAACTTCTAAGATAGTATAAGTCTTAAAGAATCCTATTAAATTTGTTAAATGTGTCTAGCATCATTCATAGGGCAAGTTCAATGGTTAAATAATTAGTCCCAGGGATAAACAAATTGAATAACTTTTAAACTATTTACCGATCGGGGGGAAAATTCGCACAAATTAAAGAACGGTAATTTCTCACTGTTGAAGTGTATTAATAACATTTTATTGTGTTAATTAAAAATTTAATTAAATTTATAAATTAGTGCAAAAAAACTGCTTTTTGCAAATATCTCCGTGAATTATATATCAATTTTAATTGAAAAAACGGGAAATAAAGATATTTTTAATATAAAAAAATGGTATAAATATTGTTTATTTAAATTTTTGGGGAAAAAACTTATAGATAAAAAATCAAATTCTGACCATAAAATTATTGTTTAAGTAACAACTTTGGCTTGTCTCTAGACTTTGGGTATCTCCTAATTTGAATACAGTTGTTCATCATCTGGATAAGCCATTGTAGTGTTTTTGGTCCAGATTTCGTAATAAGCTTTGTGCTCAGATCCTCAATGTCGGTATTTGTATTATTTTTCATTAAATATGTAGATGGTGGATCCAAGCTCAAAATCATTAAAAGGTTCTCTTAGCTGACTGGTTTTGTTCTTTATTACTTTGAGTTATTCTTTGCTTTTTTTCCGATAGAAATAGTATGTCTATATCTATATTGTGGTTTTCAGCGATCAGCTATATACCAAATACCCTAGGTTAGGCCCTATATGTGTTTCCTGTACTAGAAATTAGTCAGATTCGTGTTTAGCTCATATGTCTGATAAGTTTAAATAAAGTAAAGTTTTCTTGATTTTTAGATATACCCTTAACAGTTATAGACATATGTTATTAGAATAGTTGGTCCTAAAAAGGACCAATTTGACAAAATCATATTAAAGGGGTGACTGAAGAATAGCCGATTAATTAATTAATCATTACCCGGGGTATGCCCGATTGCGGTGGTCTTATTAGTACTTCAATCTTCCTAAAGGCTCGTTTTTTAAACCCCATAAGTAATGCGTAATCTTTTACTTTTTATTAAAATTTAAATTTTACATGCCGTGTATTACTTTTGAAGATATGTCGAATCAGATTTGTATACTAATAATTTTAGGTTCTAAAGAACCTCTTTGTGGAAAATAAATAAGTTTGTGATATCTGTCACAACTCATATATAGATAATAAAAAAATAAACAGTGTAAAATAAGTGTAAACAATCTTAACTACATACATAGGCGCCACTGTTCAGGTGATGGGTTTATCACAGATACAAAGGTTACATTTTAATACAATGTACTATTTACGTATCTTCAATATTAAAAAAGTAGAAAGAGACATGTTTATGCTTTTATTTTTTTAAATCTATGCTATTTGCTTTCTAGAGTTCCGTCTTTTTGAACGACCTGTGTTCTTTTTTCAATTGGGTACTTGTCTAAAGCTATGACAAATACTCTGTCCTCTGCTATTCTACATTAATATGACTGATTTATTTTATCTTTCTTGCAACTATTTTAATGGTTATCCTGTGTATCTTCTTCTTCTTCTACTTTTTCTTTTCATATAGACATAACTGTCTGTTTTTCAATGTGCCTCCAGTAAGTTGCCTTTCCATCGTTTTCGTGGTACTCCTACTGATCGTCTTCCTATGGGTTAACCGTCTCTTGCCGTCTTTATTGTTTTATTTGTTGTCATTCGGCTTATATGATCGTTTCATTCTACTCTTCTATTTCTTAACCAGTTTTGATGTTCTTCACCTTGCATCTACGTCGTATATCTGTACTTCTAGCTCTGTCCCATAGTGTCTTACCATCAATTTTTCTAAGTGTTTTTCATCTTTGCTGTTTCATATCCTTTTTGTCCTCTCTGTGTCAGATCTTGTTTCTGCCGCGTATGTCATTATTGGTCTGATGACTGTTTTGTAAATTCTGCCTTTCGTTTCTGTTTCGATATTTTTATTTCTTCATATTGTTTCATTTATGCAGCCTGTGGCTCTGTTTGCTCTATTCACTGGTTCTTCCACTTTAGTTTCGAGCTTTCCGTAGCTAGATAATGTGATGCCTAGATATTTAAGCTCTAACACTTGTTCTATTATATGACCTTCCAGCTCCAATTAACATCTTAGTAAATTTGCTAATTAACATATTAAATTTTCTGACGGTTATATGAAATTGGTACAGCATACGTTGTAAATCATTTTCACTTAAAAGAGTAGTATTCCGTCGTCTGCACAGCAGATTATTTTAATTTGTTTTTCTTCCATTTGGTATCCTTTTTTAGTTCTTATTTTTTTATTATTTCATCCATAATCAGGTTGAATAATAGAGGACTCAGGTAATATTCCTGTCTTATTCCATTGTCACCTTCAATAGGGTCGGTAAGTTCTTCTTCTACTTTTACTTTTATTGTGTTGTTTTGGTATATATTTTCGATCGTTTTGATTTTTCCTAGAGGTATCTCTCTTCTGTATATCATTATTCTTTTGTGGATTAAAAATTAATATTTTGGTTATTATTTCTTAAGATTCTCTTAACGTGTTTATTAATTGTCTTGTTTTATGTGTATCAAGATATGTGTGTCATGATAGATTGTAATGCATATTTCATTTAATGTAATTAAAGTGCTCTTTGCGTTTGCCTATTACTTTCTCACTTCCTTAGCGATAGGTCTTTTTTTCCTCATCAATAACCTTATCCTCGCTCGATACAGCTATTTAACCCTCTATAAGCCCAGTGTGTACTCAAGGTAACAAAGAGTTTTTGATGCAGAAAACTTTTTTAAAACAATTTCCGACTCTAGTATGCCCTCTGTTAATTTCAGGCAATATTTGGTTATACATTTTAATACACTCTATGAACCTATGATGAAACCTATATGGAAATGTTTAACAGTATGTCAAATGGACCTGGCTGCCTATTAGTTTGTATTTTCGATCGTGATTTATTGTTATAAATTGTGTACAATTTATATAAAAATACATACAGAGGCATTATATCAGCATTTAGATATTGATTACCGTTGACATTTGTTTATTTTATTGTGTTGTTTCAGTACTGTGATAAAAAACAGGTATGTTGCTTTGAATCCACACTTACCATATTATTTTAAATTATTTCTTTAAGATGATACAAAAACGTTCTACGGGAAAAGCAGTAATATCCGAGGAATCCAAAGACTCTGACTTTGATAGTGATAATAAGAAAGTAATAATAAATTTTCCAGGTACCCAGATATTAATCGATCAGAATCAAATAAAATGGAAAATAAAGACGATTTGTACGAAGCAAATTTAGACCAGGATACCAATTTAGATTTAGACTAAGATAAGATGAAGATGAGGGCGATACCGATAAAACTGAAAACACACTGAACAAAATGTGCTCAAAAGGTCAAAAATGAACGTAAAAAACATTCAGTGAAAGAGTGGTTCTCGAACAGTATTTCCAATTCCAGAATGGAAAGGTAATTTACCAACATGCAAATTATTAGAACCGTAATCCCCTCTACATTATTTTAAAAGATGATATCTACCAATATGCTGAAAACATAGTAGAACAAAGTAATTTGTATGCACTGCAAAAGAATATAAATAAACCATTGAATATGACACTAGCAGAATTAAACCAATTTATTGGATCTGTTCTACTGATGTCAATATATGGCTTGCCAAGGACAAGATCAATTTTGGCAGAAGGAAACACGTATTGCTCAAATAGTCGATACTATATCTAGGAATCGCTGGGAAGAAATAAAAACTAAAACGCATTTCAATAATAACGAAAATATGGTCAACAATAATGATAAGTTATACAAAATTAGACCATTCATCAACGGTCTATTTTAAAATTTTCAAAGTATTCCAATGAGTGAAAAATTGTGTATTGATGAACAAATGATACCATTCAAAGAGGCACATTCTTTAAAACAATATATGAAGAACAAACCCAAAAAATGGGAATACAAGGCATTTGTTTTGTGTGATAGTAATGGTATTGTTTATAACTGGGAATTATATACAGGAACTGTTAAAGATCCCCTTCATTTACCTAATGTAGACACCAGCGGTAATGTAGTAATAAGATTGTGTGAGATAATCAAACCAAACAAATACTATAAAGTATATTTTGACAACTGGTTCAATGGCATTCAGTTGCAGATTGAAATGGAAAAACGTGGACTGCAATGTTTGGGAACTGTTCTTCCAAACAGATTGCCTTATTGCCATTTTTCTGATGACAAGAATATGAAGAAACAGGGCAGAGGTACTGTAGAAGAAAAGCACGCTACAGTAGATGGCATAAGACAAACAGCGTTAAAGTGGTACGATAATAAACCGGTTCATTTGCTTAGTACATTTGTTGGTTCTAAGCCTACTTCGTTAGTCAAGAGGTGGGATAAGAAACAAAAATCAAGAATTATTGTATGCTGTCCAAATTCAGTACAATTTTTTAATAAATTTATTGGAGGTGTCGATCTTATGGATTCACTAATTGCTCTTTACCGAACAGACATAAGATCTAAAAAGTGGTATCTAAAAATATTTTTTCACCTTCTGGATTTAGCTGTTGTTAACAGCTAGTTGTTGCATCGTCGTGATTGCGATTACTTTGAAATTAAAAAGAAAAACCAGTACGCTACATAAGTCCCACTTATGTAGCGTACTGTTAGCAAGCAATGATCAGATCAAAAACAAAGGACGTCCCAGGCTCAGTGAAATTGAGAACGAAATTGTAAAAAAACAGAGGAGAGGATCTACTGCTATTGTACTACCAAAGGAAGTTAGGCTTGACCAAACCTTCCACTGGCCAGTAATTTCTGAAAAAAAGGAAAGATGCAAAAAACCAGGATGCTGTAATACTTCTAAAGTAATATGCGATAAATGTAAAGTTGCTTTATGTTTTACAACTAACTACAAATATTTGTTTTTTTGAATGACATAATAAATAGGTATATAACTTAATTCGTTAGTTTTTGCTAAACACTCCCAAAACTCTCCCCAAACGAAATTTAAAAAATCTAAAAAAATTACTAGTTGTTGTAAATGGATATTTGAGCACATATACAAATTAAAACATTTTATAAACAAACAAGTTTACAAAAAAGTCGGGCAATAGAGGGCTAAGATATTTATATTTCACTATATGCTCTATCATTTGGTTTTCATTTATAATTTGCACCTATGACGAAATTTATAATATCTAAGATCTGGTGCTTTCATATGAAACTGGAATAAAACACTTGTTAGATAATATTTATTCGTTTTGAGTACACTTTTCTTAGAACCTAGTATATAAAAAAATAAATATTTGTCTGTCAACAAATTTCTTTATAAAAGTACGAGGCACTATTCTCATACTGTGAGCTTTGCTGCTGTTACTTTTATAACGCTTAAGCTATTTTTAATTTATTGTCAATATTTTTGAGGTGTGTTATCTTAAATGATCATTTTTAAGGTTAGTACGTTTGATTAAATGAAATTGACATTAATTTGATAGTTTCCATTTTATTAGTGCTGATGGTATATGACTAGCATCTGTTGGTACTATATATCAATTTCAACATGTGGAAGTGAGAGCACTCTCTTGTTAGTAATTTCAGCGTAAATTTTGACGAAACCAGAAATAACCCATATTATTCTCCCCGTGTGATCTTAGTATTTCCGTTGATTAAATAGTATAGGGTATCCAATATCAATATCTAATGTTGATTTTTAAATGCACACTTTAGATACTCTGTTTTTGTTTACCTTATTTTTAGACCTTTTTGCTCAAGCGCCCATCTCCATTGTCTCAATCGTTAACCCATTAGCGCTCAGTGGCAACTTTAGTTGCCAGTGACTTTCAACACCCGTAAAATCTCTTGTGTATTGTGTGTGACCTATTTTTAAGTGGTATATAATTTTTAGCGTGTCCACATGTATTTATAACCTACAAATTTGGTTGTAAACTTGTTAGGTACTCGTTAGTATTTATTTCAATACTAGAGTTTGCAGCAACCAAACTTAGTCCTAAAAAATGTAAGTATTTTTTAGTTAATTTATAATATTTTGTGTTCATACTCAATTCATTTTAAACCAAAGGTTTATTATATATACTGATCTAAGAAAATTAACTGTTCATTAAATTATAACATAATTATGGTACCCTAAATTCACGTGGCAACTTTAGTTGCCACTGAGCACTAGAATGATTTATTTTTTTCTTTTAGGTCTGAAGATAATACGTTTAGCGTAGATGAAATTATGTAAGCTTGTGAAGAAAATTACGGATCAAGTTTTTTTAGAAGAATCAGGTCTGTAGGAATAGTTCCTCCTATAGAATCTGCTGAAGCTGATACAGACGAAGATTCAGATTTATCAGATGACGAAACTGAAGGAAATCCAAATCATTTACCAGGTAGAATCCTCAGATCAGAAGCGATTGTTGAGTTGGATGAGGAAATTGTTGAGAATCATTCAAACAGTACAGTAAATATCTGTTTGGATGAGAAAAATATTGATTTGTCACAGCCAGGTACTTCAAAACCTATTGGAAATAAAAAGCGAAAAGTAATTGCATCTTCAAACAGTGTTTGGTCTCAAAATAAAGAAAACAGTTGGAATTTACCTGCCGTTACTATACCCTCTGGACCATCGACTATGGAATTTTTGAAAAACTCAGTAAATTCTCCACTTCAAGCTTTCAAATGCTTTTTTACTGATACTCTAATTAAACATATCATTACACAAACTAATTTTTATGCCGGACAAAAGGGAGTGCATAGTTTAAATGTAAGTTATGATGAAATTTCTGTCTTCTTGGGAATAATCTTATTATCTGGTTACCACCAACTGCCGAGTAAGCGGATGTATTGGCAAAATGAACCTGACTGCAAGGTAGCTATAGTTGCAGAAGCAATGCGAAGACGTCGATTTGAGGATATATTACGGTATCTCCATCTAAATGATAACTCGCAGATAAACACTGACAGGTTTTACAAGGTCCGCCCTCTGTTTGATTATCTAAATAATTCATTCAAGCAAGTACCAGTTGGAAATTCAGTTGCTATAGATGAGAGCATAGTCCCGTATTATGGACGTCATCCTACAAAACAATTTATACGGGGCAAACCTATTCGTTTTGGGTTTAAATTGTGGGTTTTGCAAGCCCTAATGGATTTGTGTCTCATGCTGAACCATACTGCGGTGCACATACAAAGCTTCCTGATACGGGACTCGGACAAGGAGGAAATATAGTACTAGGACTTGCTGAATATGCCAACGTTCCTAGCGGGACTAAATTATATTTTGACAATTTATTCACTTCTGTGTCCTTACTTGAAGAACTGTCTAAACGAGACTTAAGGGGAACTGGAACATTGCAAGAAAATAGAATAGCAAAGTGGATGAATTTACCTCCGAAAGAATCTTTCAAGAAATGTGATAGAGGGACGACACATTACACATCTAATGGAAAGCTAACAGCCATTAGATGGAATGACAATGCTGTTGTAACAGTATTATCAAACTGCCACACAGAAGTGCCGTTTAAAAATGTTCAGCGGTTTAGTAAACGTGAAAAAAAGAAGATGATGATTAAAATGCCTGATGCCATTTCCCACTATAATTCTAATATGGGAGGTGTTGACCTAAATGATCAGTTCACTGCTCAATATAGATGCAAAATTCGCAATATAAAATGGTGGTGGCCACTCTATGCTTGGTCTGTGGATGAATGTTGTGTTCAAGGTTGGCTTCTATATAGGCTTCTAAGTCACGAATTACCATACTTGCAATTTAGAAGACAAGTAGTATTACAGCTTCTTACAAAATATGGTTGTTCTCCAACTAAACCCGGGCCGCATACATCGTTTTCCACTTCCGCTGTTTTGGAAGATCTAAGAACGGACAAGAAAAATCACATTATCGCGAAAGGAGACTCAAAGTACCGCAGATGTAAAATGTGTCAAAGAAGAACAACATACTTGTGTAATAAATGTAATGTACCCCTACATGTGACTTGCTTTGAAACTTTCCATAATATGTATCTCTAGTTTTGTTAAATCACGATTAGTTTTTATTACATTTCTATTACATAGAAAATTTTTGGTTATTATCAAACCGTAAGCGCTCAGTGGCAACTAAAGTTGCCAATCATTTTGACAACCTTTTGACAGACCTTGATTTTTTTATGTATTTTTTAGTAAATATGTAACACTATTTGTAATAAAATCTATAAAAAAATTTACAACTTTCAAACTTTTTTAGTTCTGAGCACTAATGGGTTAATTCAATTATCTCCCCTTATCTCTTACTAACACCACATCGTTAGCATACATAAGGCACCAAGGGATATCTCCTTAACATGTTTTCGTTAATTTTTCCAACACTAATTAGAAGAGATAAGGGATTAGCACTGACCCCGGATGCAATACTATTCTCAAATGAAATTTATCAGTCTTACCCTCACTTGTTCTAACATTAGTTTTCCATTACTTGCCTTATGATAAAAATTGCATCCGTAGTTGATATGCCTTGCATGAATTTAAACTGATTTCCAAATATTTCTGTTTTTTCCTCTATCCTACTATCAATTATTCTCTCCCACAGTTTCATGGTGTGACAGAGTAGTTTTAGGGCTCTATAGTTTGTACAGAGTTTAACATCTACTTTGTTTTTGTATACAGGTACTAAAATGCTAGTTCTCCATTCATCCGGTATTCGCCTTACTTTCAAAATTCTATAAAATAGTCCTGTTAGCCAACTTGTTCCTGATTTTCCTAATGCTGATCATATATATCCAGGGATGCCATCAGGACCTATGCCTTTTCTTTTTTCATCTTATGTAGCTCTTGAATTACTTCCGCGGTCGTCATTTTCGGCACCATTGCTATTACTGTCTCTGTTGCCTCTATAGATGCTTTCTCAAACTCTTAGTTTAATTGGTCGTTAAAGAACTCCTTGTAGCTATTTTTTAGATCCTTTCCTTGCATAAATAGTGTAATGTATTTATCTCGTATACATTTAATCTGATTAAAATCTTTGGTTTTCTTTGCTCCACTTTTAACAATTTTGTATATGTTTTTTTCTTAGTACTCAGTTCATTGTACAGCTTTTCATGCGCTGCTACCTTAGATTGTGCTACCGCACATTTGCTTCCTCTTTATCTATTTGATACTTTTGATAATCTTATTCTGATATTTTTTCTTGTCCCTCCTTATATAATCTTCTCTTGTCTTTTATATTGTCTTAAACATCGTCTGACTATCTATATTTACCAATTTTTAAGTCAATTTTCTGAGATTTTTTCAAGTATTTAAGTTACACCCTCTTTAATAATTTTTGACACATTTCTCCAAATTTCATTATGACCTTTTTCCATATTCCAACACATTCTTTTTTTATTTCTGTTCTAAATTGAACTACTTTGTCGCTTGTTAACGTCAATTAATTGTTTTTGTGACTCTCCTCGATATTTTGGTTTTATTTCATATTTTACTTGTATATCTAGTATCAGCACTTTATGCTGTTGGCTTACAGTTTCACTAATTATTACTTTAGAGTCTTTACATAAGGGATTGGCTTACGATCCATATTTGGAATTGATTTTGTCTGCTTTTAAATTGGATAAGTTGGCTTTCTCTTTTCTAAAAGCATGTACTAACAGTGGACTAGGTATGGCCACTGTTAGTACATGCTACTGCTAATTCCAGCATATTATCTGCCATATTATTTGCTGCTAATAGCATTCTAATATTTCATCTATAGATTAAATCCGTATAACAAATAGATATTTTTCACTTTCTCGGAGTAATAATATTCTAACATACAAAATCCTATTAAATTGCCAAAACCTTCCTTGCATATTTTATTCACTTATAAGGGACAGCAGCAATATTAGTACCATAATAAGGGTATAGTCCTGGACTGGCTAATCGTTGGATAATAGGAAGCATGAGTGTAGCAGTTTTAATGTTTTCGGGAGTGCTACCTGGTATGGGGGAGCAGAGATATCAGTACCAAATTATTGCATATATGAATTGTTGCTTGAACTTTATTATTATTAAACAGCACTATATAAACAGCACTATATTCTTTAACACAAGAAACACTGTTATAAAACAGTCGAATAATATACAGATTCTCAATTCAAATATTCAAAAAATTAAAGAACAGCTTACTAAAATAGAAATCGCCTATTTAAAATGCAATCCATTAATGGCCCAAAGTACCAAGCACTTCTAGCATATGGTAATGATATTGATCTCATAAGAAACTCCCTCCCGTCTGCGACATCTTCAACAAAGTGAAGAGAACACGAAAAATGTTTTACTTAAAATCAACAAAATGAAAAACAAATACAAGCGAATCAACAGAAAAGAGCCATTCAATCTAGATTGTGAATAAAACAAGTGATGTTTTTATCTAAGGGGACGTCATAGAATTTTTGGAGAAATTTTCTCTAATTTAATATGTCGTAAGCGGCATTTCGATTGACAAATACTACCCCTAATACCTGATATCTTTCGTACCCGTTGTTGATTTTTGCAACAACGGGTACGTTATTACATACTTTATAAGTATTACGAATAAAAATAAATAAGCAAGAAGAATGTAAGTGTACTATATTTAAACCAAGTGACAGAAAAAAGAATATTATACATACATGTACTTCTAAATTAAAAATTATATGCCTGACAACGCAAGATACAAAAAACAATGATTTAACATTGAAAACAATGATAGCTTGCACAAGCGACAAAGTATTTAAAACGATAAGGCCGAACATATTATAGGTAATTGTAATAGATATGTTGGCTAAAATTATACCATAAGACACCGAAATATTATATCTATGTGTTTATGTGTATCTAAAGTATAGTAGTATATTGAATTCCCTACATTAAAAAATCGAAATATTTAAATTAGACAGTAAAAAATTATAATTTTAAGATTGATTTATAAATTATTATAATTTAAATTTTACTGCTTGATGAAACAAATATTGTAAGTCATACACTATAGCAATCGAAACATCGGAAAGTACATTTATAATATAATAAATATTTCAGTGCCAATGTATTAAAAAAATTCTAGTACATAAAAATGGACACTTGCCTATTCAAAGTTTATAATAGACACTAATTTCAGTTTATCTATAATTAAAGCAAGTAATATAAATTATAATTATTAAAATATTTAACTACATTAACCAAGTACGTATTTGTGAAATTTCTCGATGACTAAATTGATTGATATTTAAATAAATTTGGAAGTTCCAAAACGTACCTGCTGTAAAATTTAAAAATCTACGACTAATCAAATTATTGGCAACATCGGAGGAGTTTAGTTGGGTACGCAAAGAAATGTATACGGATCCCAAAAGTGTTTTAACCTATTACAGAGTCCACTTAATCCGACGTGTTGGTCGGAGTCCACATAAAGCGCTACCCAGATAATAATATACACGGTGTATATTCTCCTGGAGTTAGTATAATACCGTTTTAGTACGGAGCTCTCATTAACCGCTAGATCTATATATATATATATATATATATATATATATATATATATATATATATATATATATATATATATATATATATATATATACATCTAGCGGTTAATGTAAGCTCCGTTCTAAAACCTGCGTATATTATTACCTGCGTAGCGATTTATGTAGACTCCAAGCAACACGTAGGATTAAGTGAACTCTGTAATAGGTTAAAACACTTTTGGGGTCCGTATATATTGTTTCGCGTACACAACTAAACTCTTGCGATGTTGCCAATAATTTGATTAGTTGTAGACTTTCAAATTTTACAGCAGGTATGTTTTGGAACTTCAAATTTATTTAAATATCAATCAATTTAGTCATCGAGAAATTTCACAAATACTTGGTTAATGTAGTTAAATATTTTACGCTGGTAATTTATATTACTTGCTTTAATTATTTTTAAACTTAAGTTAGTGTCTATTATAAACTTGGAAAAGGCAAGAGTTCATTTTTATTTATTAGTATTTTTTTTAAATGCGTTGGCACTGAAATATTTATTATGTAAATGTACGTTACGATGTTTCGATTGCTACAGTTTATGACGTATAAAATATTTGTTTCATGAAGTAGTAAAATTTAAATTGTAACAGTTTATAAATCAATCTTAAAATTCTAATTTTTTACTGTCTAATTTCAATATTTCGATTTTTATATGTAGGGAATTCAATATCCTATATACTATATTTTAGATACACATAAACACATATCGCACCTTCAGAACTATAGAGCATTAACTGCAAATAATATCTTTCTGAGATAATATAAATTTAAAAATATTTTAACACTAAAAAATTTTTTACTCTTAAGATATTAAATGTTAAACCAAAATTTTTGGAAATAAAAATAATCAATTTTAAGTCTCAAATAATACGTATTAAAAAAATGTTTGATTTTTGGTAGATTTTACAAATAATTCCTTATAGCTCTGAACTGAAATAATAAAATTGCGCATAATCAAATCAATGGTAACTTTATTACAGACAAAAAAACAGTATGTAATAAAAATTACAAGCTACACAGAAAATGAAAACGTATCATCAGACAATACAATAATATATTATACATACTTATACCGCAAGTATCATTAATATTATGGTGAATCATTTCCAACTACTAAATTATTAAAAAATCATGGTATTGGGGTTTAATTGCATTTGTTTCGCATAAAGATAAGAGATCTCTCTTTTTAACTGCAGTGATACCTGGTGCAGTATCATATGCTGTCTTTAGTTCTAAGTTTTCTAGTTCGGTAAACTGAACCCTTAATCGGCGACGCAGGTTTATTGTTTTGAAGGGTCCTTCAAAACTAGTCTTCACTTTGAAGGAAAATGGCCTGTTCTTTTCTACCTCCAAAACTTTAATATCATTCCATGTGAGTTTGTTTCCGTCTTCATCAATGTTGAAATTGTTACCAATTATTGAACATAAGTGTTTAAGGTCATAAAATCCATCAGTGCACATTTCATTTATTTTGAATGGTGGTCCATTTTTCTTAGCTGACTGGATAACGGTCACCCATTGGGCTGGTACATAAATAGGACCTGCTTTAAGAACTCGCTTATGTTGTTTTTCAATGAGGGAATGCATGTTATCTCCCTCGTTCTGGGAATGTCCAGTAATCAGAAATTTATGTGTTATTTTAGGTATATTAAATGTATGCACTGCGTATACGTATAAGGCGAGTATAAACTTATTTTTGTTCTGTCCGGAACAATTATCTGAATAGACACCACGTTGGTGCCGTTTCCTATGTCCTGCAGGTATTGTAAAAGGCATGTTTCAATTTCATTGGGACCACGATGAGCAATGCCCTCATACCAAATAAAACAATGTCCCAGTCCTTTTCCGATATCGAAAATTGTGAAATTTAATGTAGAAAGTCGTCGCTAATAATAAAAGCTTGATATTTCACCACACGGAGTTGGCAACAAAGCTTGTAAATCGAAGCATGCTGTTATGCATTCTTCAGATTTTGCTAATGCGGCGTCTTTGGTCTTTTCCTTTCTACTTAATTCAACTTCGTGACGATGTTTCTCAAACTCAGATCTGAGAACTTCTTTGTCGCTTGCATTTTTGTATGACTCACAAAGTGAACACTGATCCTTTTTCGGTGTGAAGAATCCTATATTAAACTCTGTATTAAATATATCTCTAAAGATGTGGTTATTTCCATACTCACGTTCTTGTGCCATTGATTGAGAAACATAGTCTCTGTGAAGGTCTGCTAACGTTTTTTCGCCACTTATAAATATTCTGCTTGTCTGATTTCTTAAGTAATGCGATTTAACTTTTGGAATTTCAGTGAAATAAGTTCGGATCCTTTGCTTGATTTCGTGCCCTACTTGCTTATGATTATGGTGAAAGCCTCTTTAGTCTTTCTATATGAAATTATCCTGTGTTTTTAACTGAATGTTTCTGATAAATTTATCACTTATGCTGAGAGTTGACATAAAAAATGTTTTGCATACTCTGTACTTGTTATCTTCAATCTCAAACTCATATTCATAGTTTGGTGCTCTTGGACGATTTCCTACATTCACTCTACGGTATTTAATGTTAGTTTTTTTCATGCATTTTAAAACAAAATTTATTTGCAACATGAGGTCTCCAAAGCTCCAATAGTTTGTAAACAGCTGGATTCTCTGTTCATCTGTTATTTTATTGTATTTAAATTTACATTTATTTTCATTGCACCTATTTTTCATACCTCTAGCAGGAACTTGAACATTTTTGGCATTAGTATAAGCCTGTCCTAAATTTCTTTGTGTTTTCCTCAAATTTTTCTTCCGATTTTCTGGCTGGCGCTTCCTTTTCCTTGTATTTTTTTTCTCCTCTTCATCCATTGCATTGACTGACATATTATTTTCTGCATTTAAATCTTCATTCACTACGCTTGCTCTAACTTGTGAGTTTTTATCAACATTTTTTTTGATGATGGCATCTTCTTCGGTAATATTTTCACCGCTTGATTCATGTGGCAGTACCGGCCACCATGTTGGATCATCAATGCTGTCATCGCTAAATGCTGATAATAGTGAAGATTCATCCTGTAAAATAAAATAATTGTAAAAAGCGAATATTACTGTGGTTATTACTGGCAACATAGGTACTAAGAATGATGATGAATGACTTAGGTATTTACAATTGTTTGATGATCACTGCCAGTTCGATGGTCTTGATCTAGGTTCACACCACTACAGCCAGCAAAACTACTGGTGATCTGAAGTAAAACAAAAAGTTCAAAGTTCAAATAAAACAAATCATTGGGGCAGATGATCGATTATGAAATTATGCTTCTACAACAATAATCAACTGGAGTAAAAAAACCAATATAGAGAGGCCATCAATCCAGTTATTTAAGTAGGAACAAATATTGAATTCTAATAAAAAAGAATGCGCTACGAACATACCTCAGAGGCTATTTTTGCTTGGAACAGCTCTTCTCCACGACTTGCAGCTTTGTCAGTTAACATTGTTGATGGATTTTCATTCTTCCACTTATCTCTCTCTGAGATTATTTTTGTAGGACTATCTTCTCGGCCAACTCTTTCAAACTCTGAAATTTCTGTTTGAATTTCATTTTCTCTTGAGAATAAAGTCCCTTCTTCTAGCAAGGGTGGTAACTGAATTAAAATTTAAACTAATTAATTATCAATTTAAACTACCTATATAACTGTGCATTCATTGAAACTTGACATACTTAATTATTTAAATTCGTGTTGCTAAATACCCAAATAATAAATAAATAAATAAAAAACACTCAGTATTAGTCGTTCCTAGGAAGGCCACTCATCAGAGGAACAGTAAGTAATTATAGGTTATAATATTGGTAATAATAATCATACTTACACGTTCAGTACACTTATTTCGGAGATCTTCTAAAAATTGCAGTCTTCTAGCATACATTTTTTATCAATATCAAACTTTTGCTACAGATTACTCAAAAATAAAAGCTACACCAAACGAAGTCAAGATGTAAATGAATAACGAAGGCACAACAACAGATTAGTCGGTACTAATGTACTTTACTTAAAGGCAAAACACGCCTTTATTCGCAGCTCTTGATTGATGCATGTGTAACAGTGTTGCCAACTTTACAAACTGTAGGGAATTATGTGCAAATAATGCCTTATAGTTTTGACTACGTGAAAATAGTTTAAGTAAAATAAAGAATTATTTGCAAATAATCCTTTACAGTTCCCAATTATTTTTTTTAATTAACCAATGACATACAGCATTTAGGGGTATAGAGTGCAAGTATTAACTAATGCCTTATAGCCCCAAAAAGAGAATTTTTTTTTAATAATTCCTCATAGTCAACTCAGTTTAGGATTTTTTAGCAGTTAATGCTCTATAGTTCTCAAGGTCCGATATATACACTTATGGCAGATACTAAAAGAAGAAATATTTCGGTACCTTAGGGTAACTTGATTCTCGGCAACATATCTATTACAATTACATATAATATGTTCGGTCTTATTGTTTTAAATGCTTTGTCGCTTGTACAAGCTATCATTATTTTCAACTTTAATAAATTGTGTTTTTGTATCTTTCGTTGTCAGGCATATCAAAATTTAATTTTTAATTTAGAAGTAAATGTATATATAATATTCTTTTTTCTGACACTTGGTTTAAATATAGATCACTTATATTCTTCTTGCTTATTTATTTTTATTAGTAATACTTTTTAACGTACGTAATAACGTACCCGTTTTTGCAAAAAGCAAAAACGGGTACGAAAAATATCGGGTATCAGGGGTGGTATTTGTCAATCTAAATGCCACTTACGACATATTAAATTAGAGGACATGTCTCCAAAACTGTATGACATCCCCTTAGATAAAAACATCACTTGTTTTATCCGCGTATATCTACAGAACAGAAGATTTTTCGTATCATTCAATGGTAAGATGGAGAACGCAGACGAATGGTCTCGCTTGGGGTAGCGTAATGGCACCTACACTGTATTACATGTACACAAATGATTAACCGATACCAGTAGATACTAGGACTTTCATGTAGACGATACATTGCACAACCAAAACTTTTGTTGCTGAAGTAAAAAAAAAAATCAAAATGATGCGTTAAATATAATAAAAATAAACTTCGAATTAATTTTAAGCCAAACTTCGAAAAATCTTAGGAGCGCTCCTTCAATTTGTCTAAGACAGGCGCTTTCACAAAACTGAATATCTAATCTAATATAAATCTAATATAATCTATAATCTAATATAAATACCTTTTTGTTTTAAATGCATCTACCACGCAGAGGCATTAGCGTATTTAGATTAATGTTACAGTTGATACAAATAGTGTATATACATTAGTTTACAATTACAATGTATGTTTTAAATCTTATCAAGAAGTTGACAGTCTTTAAGATAAGAAATTATTCTTTGGGTATCTGTATTTTCTTCTAGGGCAGTTGGGTATGCTATATTTGAGTCGTTCACTGTTATATTTAGGACACTTTATTAAAAAATGTTCTACCGTTAGAACACGGTTGCACACTTCACAAACTGGTTTATTTTTGCGCTGTAGTAAATAGCCATGAGTAAGTCGTGTATGGCCAATACGGAGACAGGTAAGTATCACATGCTCTCTTCTGTCTTTTATTTTTGGTTTCCAAAGATGTGGATGTTTGTTGACTTCGTATAGCCTTGATGGAGTGTTGTTCCAAGTTTGTTGCTATTTTTGAAATATTTTTTGTTTTAAGTATGGTTTTAAATCGTTTTGTACTACCAATATGTTACTTTCTTCGGACATCAGGTTAGTTGGTGCGTTTTTAGCTAGTTTATCTACAACTTCGTTACCTTCAATTCTGACATGAGAAGGCACCCATAAAAAATGAACTTGGATGTTCTTATTTAAAATGTTTTTAAGTACTTTTTTAATAAGAAGTAGAAGGGGGTTGTCACAGTACAATTGAGTCACTGAGGATAATGAATTTAGAGAATCTGTGATTATTATACATCTTTCTTGGTTTTTGTTTTTTATTAACGATAGTGCTTTTAGTTTTAAATCTTATGAAGAATTTGACAGTCTTTAAGATAAGAAATTATTCTTTGGGTATCTGTATTTTCTTCTAGGGCAGTTGGGTATGCTATATTTGAGTCGTTCACTGTTATATTTAGGACACTTTATTAAAAAATGTTCTACCGTTAGAACACGGTTGCACACTTCACAAACTGGTTTATTTTTGCGCTGTAGTAAATAGCCATGAGTAAGTCGTGTATGGCCAATACGGAGACGGGTAAGTATCACATGCTCTCTTCTGTCTTTTATTTTTGGTTTCCAAAGATGTGGATGTTGTTTGACTTCGTATAGCCTCGATGGGGTTTTGTTCCAAGATTGTTGCTATTTTTGAATTATTTTTTGTTTTAAGTATGGTTTTAAATCGTTTTGTACCAATATGTTAATTTCTTCGGACATCAGGTTAGTTGGTGCGTTTTTAGCTAGTTTATCTACAACTTCGTTACCTTCAATTCTGACATGAGAAGGCACCCATAAAAAATGAACTTGGATGTTCTTATTTAAAATGTTTTTAAGTACTTTTTTAATAAGAAGTAGAAGGGGGTTGTCACAGTACAATTGAGTCACTGAGGATAATGAATTTAGAGAATCTGTGATTATTATACATCTTTCTTGGTTTTTGTTTTGTATTAACGATAGTGCTTTTAGTTTTAAATCTTATGAAGAAGTTGACAGTCTTTAAGATAAGAAATTATTCTTTGGGTATCTGTATTTTCTTCTAGGGCAGTTGGGTATGCTATATTTGAGTCGTTCACTGTTATATTTAGGACACTTTATTAAAAAATGTTCTACCGTTAGAACACGGTTGCACACTTCACAAACTGGTTTATTTTTGCGCTGTAGTAAATAGCCATGAGTAAGTCGTGTATGGCCAATACGGAGACGGGTAAGTATCACATGCTCTCTTCTGTCTTTTATTTTTGGTTTCCAAAGATGTGGATGTTGGTTGACTTCGTATAGCCTCGATGGAGTGTTGTTCCAAGATTGTTGCTATTTTTGAATTATTTTTTGTTTTAAGTATGGTTTTAAATCGTTTTGTACCAATATGTTACTTTCTTCGGACATCAGGTTAGTTGGTGCGTTTTTAGCTAGTTTATCTACAACTTCGTTACCTTTAATTCTGACATGAGAAGGCACCCATAAAAAATGAACTTGGATGTTTTTATTTAAAATGTTTGTAAGTACTTTTTTAATAAGAAGTAGAAGGGGGTTGTCACAGTACAATTAAGTCACTGAGGATAATGAATTTAGAGAATCTGTGATTATTATACATCTTTCTTGGTTTTTGTTTTGTATTAACGATAGTGTTTTAGAATTGCGAATAATTCAGCCAAAAAGATGGTTGTAATTGACGACAATTTGAAACTAACCGAGACGTCTTCCGAATAAATTGCTACCCCAACTCTGTCTTCATTTTTTGATGCATCGGTGTATATGTTGTAGGTATTGCCATATCTGTTTAATAGTGTATGAAACTTTTGTTTAATGACGGTTGATGATATCTCTGATTTTATTAGGTTTGTTAGACTGATGTCGATAGCCGCAATAGATATTGTCCATGGCGCAGGGTTGTGGATTGAGGAGGTATCATAAGTTTTTGGAAATTGAAAATTTAATTTGGATAAGTATGATCGTATACAAAAGTAAAAAGGATGATCGTATACGAAAGGAAAATATGAATTCTACTATAACGAAATATAAACAAACCATGAAAATTTGATGATTTGAAGGAAAAAAATGTCAAATTAGGCTAGAGCAATAACTGAAACAAAAGAATCAAGTGGGAATAATGTCAAATTAATTTGAAAAATTATAATACCAACATAAAAACAAAAATAAAAAAAGCTCTTTGAGAAAGAAAAATAAACACACTTTATTAAAAAAGGTAAAAGTAAAATGCTAAGAAAAAAAATGCTTATATAAAATAAAGACCTAAAAGTCCGCCGGAGGGTTTGAAACAGATGTGAAAGAGGGCAAAAACCAAATCAAAGAATTGAATGAGATTAAGTACATCCCTAGAGAAAAATGAATAACATATCTCAGATAAATAAACGGAACAACAGAAACTGAGTATAAACTCCAGATATATCTTTAAATTAATTGACGCAAATCGTACGAACTGAAATACAAAAATCCATCACACAGTTAAAAAATAAAACCCCCATGAAAAAAATACAGTATAGTATACATACTATAATATATATATATATATATATATATATATATATATATATATATATATATATATATATATATAATACAAAACTACTTTTGTACTCTAGCATTATGGTAAGAAGTTAAAAATCTAAATACCTACATAATTATATTACCGAAAAGTTAATAAAAACTTCTGTTCGTTAGCGACAAGAGAAAGCGTATATCAGAATGTATTATGAAAAATTTTGTTAATATTATAGTATGCAATATAATATAATATATTTTTGAAGCAAAGCTTCTATACTGGCATTGTATTACTTTTTTCTCTCTACAGTAAAATGCTGAGGTGAGCGTCACGGAACTAGCGCCACAAGAGGGCGTCGTGAAGGGTAGCTTCATAGAATAGCGGCTCTTGGCATCGATTCACTACTCTTGATAAATTCGTTTTTAGTCATCAAATATTTACTCTAAAAATAACTAACAAAATATAGACATTAAATGAGAAGTAAAAATTAAAAGAATAATGTCAATCAAAGACTTGATTTGTAACGATTATCAAAATTTAATAAAAGTCATAAATGTCATCCGATTAATAACAACATTAAATCGTCTGTCAATAAAAAATGCGAAGAACAATTGGGCAACACATAGTTTGGATTTAGAGGTGGATAGGGAACAAAAGAGGAATTGTGCGCAATGGTGGTACTATTACAAAAATGCAGAGATTATAATGAAAACGTATTCATATCTAATATAGATTTTCAAAAGTATTTGACATAGTTCAACCTGGTAAGTTCATACATGCCTTAAAACACATACACCTAGATACCAAGATATTAATTTAATAAAAAATTTACTAAAATTAAACAGCGGTCATGCGGGTGAAAGATAGTGAGACAAATCAGGCAGAAATTCAAAAAGGAGTCAGAGATGTGTGTTGTCACCACAATTATTTAATGTGTACTCCCAACTAATATTATAGGAGACACTATGGAAAAGAAGTAAGGAATGGAGTGAGCATCATTAATAACATACAATTTGCAGACTAAACCCCAATTATGACAGAAAATATAGACGATATTACAAATTCCTATAGAAATCATTAACAGATAAAGCAAAAAGATAGGACTAAACTAAACAGATAAAAGTCAAGTTTACAAATAAGAAATTGAGTATGGTTATTAGATTGAGATCTTCGAATGTTATGTAGGGTTGCAATTGCTATATGGGGTAGAAGATTGGACCCTGAAAGCCCAATCTGTAAAAAAATTAAAGGCATTCGAAATGTGACTATATAGGCGTATTCTTAAAATTCCTTGGATTGTAAAAGTCTCAAACGAAAAAGCGTTAAGACGATCTGGACATCGTATCTGGGCCACATAGTTTGAAACGATAAATACTCTCTTCTACGCGTCATCATGCAAGGAGGGAAGAAAAGTCTTGGGAAGAAAAACAAAATCTGGCAGAGAAATATCAGAGATTGGACGAACCTCAGTGTTGAAGAAATATTATATCTAAAAAATCTAAAAGAATATCTATAGTCAAATTTAACACGCTTCCATGCCTTGTAGCGAAATTTTGTTTTTTATTACGATACCGGATCCTGTAAAATTTTAAATACATTAAATTAAATCTCTCGTAAATTATAAAGCCTATTCTTAGATTAAAATAACAAACTTCTTAGTATAATGATATGTAGTATTGTGATAATATGTAGGTGTCAGTATTCTTTTAAAAGAGATTTATAGGTTGGTATATAAATTTCACAGTTATGTGTCATACGGTTTCATCTATCATACAAACATTAAAAACCTTAAAAAGTTTCATTTTACATACAATTAGAACATTGGCTTTGAAAATGACCTATAAATATGCATTGTTAAAAATTGTATAGATTTATCAATTTAAAATGTTCTTTGTCGTCTTCTGATTATTTATCTCAATTCGTTCCTAATTAAGCACATGTTGTCCACAAGGTACCTCTCTCATTTTTTAATCACTTCTTTTTTTTACCTTTTGCCATAGTTTTCCTCATTTTCTTTATTCATATCGTTTTCACTCATAACGAATATTGGGTAGTTTATTGTTTCATGAAACTTTCTCCTTATATGTCCGTATCATACAAGTTGTCTAGTTATTATAGCGTATAATATAATGTCGTATGTTAATTCCATTTTATTTAACAACAAAACACTAAAAACTTTGTTTTCAAAACTTACACCAAATTAATTGTATCTTATCACTACAGCTGTTTCGGCAGGGTGCCTTTCTCAAGTCTCAAGTTTCTCCAATCCATCAATCATCTATTGTGTTTTTTATCAAGATTTGAAGCAGCTGTGCTCCATTAGTCCATTTTTGTTGCTTTTTGTCACTGTTTCTCTTTTTTCTTTATCGTCATCATTACGTAGCGCTACAACACTGGATGGGTCTTCGCTAACTACAACTTTTTTCCAAGTTGATCGATTTTCCACGAATCTACAATGAAATGTTAATTTTCTAAGATATGATTGGATGTTTCTCTCCATTGTATACTGAGACACACAAGTGGCATTCTTCTGTGCTCAGTTTCTTCCATACCAGTTTTACAAGTTTGACATCTTGGTGACTATGCATGTGTCCGATCTACCTTAAGCGATTTATTTTCCTGAACAATATCGTTATAAGAGCTTTCTTTATTCAGTATATGTTCTTATTCTATACGGATTTGTAGTGATATAAGAATGAGGTTAAAAAATTTTAGAAGAAATATGCTCTGTATTTCTTTAGTGACATTGTTATTAACCGTGATTATTGATCTAAGATATTTAAAGTTTTCCATACTTTCGAAATTGTAGTTGTTGACTTTATTATTTTATCTAGATGTATTGAATTGCTCTCTTCTCTTGATTCGCTTGTATTTGGTTTTCATTTTGTTGATTTTAAGTGAAACATTTTTCGTGCTCTCTTCACTTTGTTAAAGATGTCGTTTAAGGACGGGAGAGAGTTTCTTATGAGATCAATATCATTAGCATATGCTGGGAGTGCTTTGTACCCTGGTCCATTAATGGATCGAATCTTATATATGCGTTATTTCTATTTTAGTAAGCTGTTCATTAATTTTTTGAATATTTAAATCGAGAATCTGTATTTATTCGACTGTTTTATAACACAGTTTCTTGGCGCCTATTTTAATCTCTGTTCTTTTGGTTCGGTTATCACTATTACAAAGATTTTGCTGGATACCGACATAGGGAACTCGGTGGTATGTCCATAACGTTTCCATAACCAACGTTCGAAAATTTGTCTTACTGTAAAGTCATGACGATTTTACTATAAAATATAGTGCTATTTAATAATAATAAAGTTCAAGCAACAATTCCTATATGCATTAACTTGGTACTGATATCTCTGCTCCTCCATACCAGGTAGCAGTCCCGAAAACATTAAAACTGCTACACTCATGCTTCCAATTATCCAACGATTAGCGAGTCCAGGACTATACGCCTTATTATGGTACTGATATTGCTGCTGTCCCTCATAAGTAAATGTAATATGCAAGAAAGGTTTTGGCAATTTAATAGGATTTTGTATGTTAGAATATTATTTCTCTGAGAAAGTGAAGAATATCTATTTGCTATCCGGTTTAATCCATAGATTACATATTAGAATGCTATAGAATAATGCTACAAGCAGCAAAAAACCGTCTAATAGTCAGTAATCAGAAAACCAAATAAATGTTCTTTAACATACAAAAGAAAGGATGTAGAGTAGGGCATAACGTAACAATAAACCCATATAATTTTGAATGATTTCAGCATTTTGGCTATCGTAGATAACGTTGTCACATAAGAAATAAAATGGAATATTCAGGTAACTAACTGATGTATATATAACCCTCATAACATTTTTAAATCCAGAAGTCTAATACGAATCCCTAAAATCGGGATATATAAAATAGTGATTAAACTAATGCTATTGACTGGATATATGACGAGAACGCTGACAAAACAATGTAAGTAAAACTCAGGTATTAATTAGATCAGTATTACTAGAAAAGCCATCAGAAGTATTGCCAAGAAATGTAGAGCATAATATATAGTGAAATCTAAAAATGGTAGAATAATCTATTCAGACAGTATCGAGCGAGAACATTATTGATGATGAAAGGGAGACCCATCGCTGAGAAAGTGAGAAACAAATTGCGAAAGGCAAAGGGTACTTTGTAATAAAGTACCCGTACTCTAAAGCATAAGCATGTTTTTTTTCCTACTCTTTAAGTAAGTGATGGATTCGACCGTTACTTGATGGAAATTTATTTTATCTGACAATAAAACAGGTATGCGTTTACATGTTATAGCCTGTAACTGAATAAGTTGAAGAGGGGACAACTGTTTGTCTCAAGTTGGTCATTCAGAATTATGGCTGTATTTTTTAATTTGCTGATATCCCTAAATTCTAATTTCCATAGAATCTAAAGATACCTTAAGGCTTTTATTTTAAATATACTTTTTTAGTAATGAAAATACGTAAACAGAACCTTAAATATACATGTAACCTTTGATCTCTGGGATAAACCCATCTCCTGGACAATAGCGCCGATATATTTATCTGAAATTTTTTACACTTATTTTATCCGTTTATGTCCTTATTATCCATATATGTGTTGTCACCGATATGATAAACTCACTTACTTTTCACAAAGAGACTCTATATTAAGTACGGTGATTACTATACATATCTGATTCGAAATATCGTCGAAAAGTAACAGTATGTAAAATTTAAATTTTTAATGAAAAGTTAAAGATTAGCCATTTCTTATGGGGTTTAAAAGAGAAGCTTTACGAAAATTTAAGTACTAATAAGACCACCGCAATCGGACGTACCCTGGGTAATGAATAATTAATTAATCGGCTAATCACCCGTTCAATATGATTTTTGTCAAATCGGTCCTTTTTAGGACCAACTATTCTAATTATGTCTATAAATATTAAGGGCATATCTAGAGATAAAGACACTTTACTTTACTTAACCTTATCAGACATATGCGCTTAGCACAAATGTGACGTATTTATAGTGCAGGAAACATATACAGGGCCAAACCTAGGGTATTTGGTATTAAGCTGATCCCTGAAAATCACATAATAAATGTAAAAGTGCTATCTCTGCCGGCAAAGAAGTAGAGAAAAACTTAAAAGAGAGAGGACAAAATCAGTCAGCTGAGGGAACCTTTCAACTATGTTGAGCTTGGATCCACTATCTACGTATATAATGAACAATATAACGGTTCTTGACTGAGGATCTGAGCACAAAGCTTATTATAAAATTTGTACCAAAAACACAACAATTACTGATATCCAAGGTCTGCAGACAAGCAAAGCAAAGACAAAGTTGTTACCTTGCTTAAACCTGCCAAAAACTCCAACGACCACAAAAGCTATCGGTCAATATATTTATTTTGTCAGCTATATAAAATACTTCTGCACATAATAATTAATATAATTTTACCGATAATCGAACATTTACATAACCCATACCAGTAAATACTAGGACTTTTATTACGTAGACGATACATCTCTTGTTGCACAACCAAAAACTTTTGTTGCTAAAGTGGAAAAAATCTAAATCATATCTTAAACACAATAAAAAAATAGATACAAGGTTGAATGCTCGAATAAATGAACTTTGATAAAATAACGGCAGATATCGAGCACAGTTTTATTAATTAAATCTTGCCAAAGTACTTTCGCTCCCTAGAGCATCTTCAGGGGTATCTGAAATAAGCCAAGAAATGTTTTTTTAAATGAAGAAATTGATTAACCTCGATAAAGACTCGAAGTTAATGGATAATAAAAGTTTTTTGTGATTAACGTTTTAGACTTACTTCGTCAATTTTGGGCTATCCAACAATAATTGCAGAATGTCATAAACATAAAATTAAACATAAAGTTGAACATAACACTACACTAGACAAGGACAAACAGTTTAAAATTATTTAAAAAAGTCTAAGATACATTCTGGTCGACAACAGGAGAGAGAATGGCTTTCGGTATTAACGGAAATGTTAAGGTGACATGTGACATATGACACCTTGGATTGGCAGTTACAATCATGTAAATTTGATCTGCACATTTTAAAATTCTATGTAACTAAGCATTGACCAAAGGTCCAACTGACACTACTATAGGAAATTAACTAGATTAATCTAGTTAAAATATTCTATATATCATATTTCATCAGTTAATTTCCTGTAGTAGTGTCAGTTGGACCTTTGATCAATGCGTAGTTACATAATTTTGAAATGCCTAGATGAGATCTACATGATTGTGACTGCCCATCCAAGCTGTCATATGTCACATGTTACCTTAAAATTTCCGTTAATACCGGGAGCCATTCTCTCTCCTGTTGCCGACCAGAATAGCTCCAATTTTTTTAAATATTGTTAAACTGTTTGTCCTTGTCTAGTATAGTGTTATGTTCAACTTTATGTTTAATTTTGTGTTTATGACATTCTGCAATTATTGTTGGATAGCCCAAGATTGACAATGTAAGTCTAAAACGTTAATCACAAAAAACTTTTATCATCCATTAACTTCGAGTTTTTATCGAGGTTAATCAATTTCTTCATTTAACCCGTTAGCGCCCAGCGTCCTCGTTTGACGATGGCTTGTTTAGGTGGGGATAAAACAATGTCTGCGTGAATATTTGGTGATTGCTTACCGCAGTGGTTTAGTAGAAGCACTATCGTAGACAGAAGTGTATGTGTCGGCGCTTTATTTTTATTTGACGAGATACTGGCCCAAGGTTAAAAGTACGATTTTCAAGTTTATTGAACTATACTTACATCGACGTGCATAACTTTTTTACTTGCAAAGGTGAGTTCTAAAAATTTGTATTTTTTATTAGGTTAGATCCACAACTTACACAAAAAAATTCAAAAATGACTGCCCAGTAAAAAAAATGTCAAAAAAATTATAAGACTATTATGCGTCCATAAATGAGGACGCTGGGCAAATTCATATATTTTGTGTAAAAAGTCTATATGGGTATTTTGATTAACTAATTGTTTTTTTCTATTTTAGGATGAGTCGAAGATATTTTCGTAATCTTGAAGAGGCCATTGATTATTTAAATTCTGAACAAATAGATGCTGATATAGCTGCATTGCCCCCCGAAGTCGATGATTTAACAGACGAGGACGAAATCAATGACGATGAATTAGGCGTTGCTGAGGTGGAAGACATACCCGGAGGGACTGAAGTTTTTATCGAGGAAAAAGATGATCAAAATCTTGATGATGAAGATGACTTACCACTTGTACCAATAACCAAAAGGAAAAAATATGAATCCAAAAAACCGTTTGTACCTAACTGGAGTAAATCAGATCCACAATATGAACACATTGAAAATGAAGGTGCTAAAGAAGTATATGAAAATGTAAAGAGGCAGGTACGTCAATACACTCCACTACAAATTTTTGAAATGTTTTTTGATGAAGTTGTTTACAACCATATCATAACAGAAACACAACGCTATGCTAAAGAGCAAAAAAATAAACATGGTTACTCAATAACAGCTGAAAAAATTAAAATTTTTATTGGATTTCTAATTTTTACTGGATACCACAAATTACCCAGCGAGAGGGACTACTGGTTCGAACAAGAAGACTTGGGAATACCGCTTGTAAAAAATGCATTAAGTCGTAACGCATATTTAGAAATAAAGCATCTAATCCATTTTGCAAATAATTCCGAAGCTGACAATAACAAACATGATAAGTCATTCAAAATTAGACCTTTGCTAAAATAAAATTTTGGTTTTAAACTGTGAGTAGATACTCTATACCATTCCTGGTACAAAATGTGGTGGGGGAAACCGGTTTTATTCAAGGTCAATCAAGTTCAAGGTCACGCGAAGGTTGCGTGGAGGTAAAGGTTACCCAAAGGTCAAATCCAAGGTCACGTAAAGGTAAAGGTCACGCAAAAGGTCAAGTTCAAGGTCACGCGAAGGTTACGTTCAAAGTCACGTGGAGGTAAAGGTTACTCAAAGGTCAAATCCAAGGTCACGTAAAGGTAAAGGTCACGCAAAAGGTCAAGTTCAAGGTCACGAGGAGGTCAAGTTCAAGGTCACCCAAAGGTCAAGTTTAAGGTCACGTAAATGATATTAAAGGTCGTGTAATGATCAAGTTCAAGGTCACAGTGACAGTCAAGGTTAGGATAGGATATTAGTATAATAAAAACTATTATTAAAAAAATAATTATTTATTAACTATTTATTACACTGTTATACATATCTCTTAAATTTTTAAGTGCAGACTTACATAAATGACAACTGGATTGCGCCGGTGCTGTACCTTCAATTTCTGTTCTCCACTCGGGACGATTAAAATGTACAAAACATGGCAGACGAGTCTGAACTTCAAAATCTTGAACTGCTTTTGTGGGTAATTTATACCAAAATCGAAGTAATTCCAACGGTTCCACACATTTTCTAAAGTATGGTAGGGTAAAGTTTTCTAATTCTGCTTCAGTAAACTTGTGCAAAGGTTTTTGCGGATGTTGAGCCATTAATTTTGCTTTGTGACAACACTCCATTGCTATTAACCTGTTAATGTTCTTAAACATCAAACTTACTTTTTATTTATGTAAATCAAGGTCACCTCTACTCAGCAACTAAGGCATGCGCAGTGTTTAAAATGTAAACTACATAAATTGAGGATTTTAAAAGCGATCCTTAGTAACATTTAGTTCGTCGTAATATAAGTTAAACAGTAAATAATTTTCAGAAATTTAGTAAAATTTTGTTCGTCGTGAGATTAGAAAGGTAATAAATATTTTTCAATCAATATAGCTGCTAACATTATTAATTTTTAGAATTTAGTCATGGATGCATGTTTAGATGGTACAAAAACTCTCAACGTAGCTGAAGCTGTCCGAAATTTGCAATGGGTTTTGAATGAAAAGGCATACGATTTTGAATACGAAGCCGAACGAGCTACCATAAGAATGAGAAGATATACGGTAGAAGAGTGCAATAAAAAATCAGCAACATATTATACGGGAGCGAGAATCTGTGAATATTATTTATCTAATCAAATATGCATGTGTTGCTTTTTAAAAAAAAATTAAAAATCTAGGGCTGACTGATTTTTTACAGCAACTCAAAGATGTTCTACCTAAACATTTTTTTGAAGATGAAGGGGTAGAAACTAAGAAATAAAACAAAAATAATGTAATATATATTTTTATTTTTGCATTAAAAAAGTATTATACAACCAAAATACATTAGATAAAGCACAAATACATTTTTTACTATTATGATAAAAACAAGCAGGTTCCTTAACTTCTAATGATGGTTGTTCATCCAATTCGTATAAAGGAACAGCAATGTATTTTTTTAAATAATTTTTCTTTTCCAACCCTTTGACGTAAACTGCATCAGCGTTTTGTGTAATATCCTTTAAAATATTTGCAAAATGATAAAGGGGTGTATAACCAAAATTCCAATCAATGCAGTGATAATTTCTTGTTAACCAAGTTGCCTGTCTGTGTAAATCGGAGGACAACATTCTAATAGGAAACGGAGACTTGAATACATAATGACAAATTTGTGTTCCATTAAAAGCAGCAAGTTCTTTCACTACAAATTTATTATTTTCTATTTTAAACCCTTGAACGTATATTACCAGATTCATTTTAACAACTAACATTTTGACTATGATACAGACCTTTTATTGCTGTCTCACAATTTTAGTTAAAGGATTGTAACAGAATTCTTTTTCATGCAATATTAAGCAATAAGCGGAAACATTGGTTCCTACAGATTTACTAGTTTCAAATTCTATTCTCAAAACAACAGAGCCACTTTGAATTATTTCTTTTTGTTTTGAACAATCAGTATGCACTATAGGAGCATACTTTTTAAATTCTTCTGGACTGAATATTGGTTGATTAGTTTGAATATGATAATAAGATTCTTGGAAATTGGCAAACATCTCATACAACGTTGCAAAACGGTTGGTGTCAAAATCTAAGTTGAGATCTTGATAACGATATCGCTCCGAATTAAGAAACATACGGATATTTGTTAGATTGCAGTGATCAAATTTACTCATATCTTTCAGCATTTTTTCTTTTCGACCATCATGGAAAGCTACTACAATGTGTCGAGGACTTTCTAGCTTTGTAGTTGTTTTTACTGGCCAAGTATGACGTGTTGAATTATTTAAAGTGGGATACTCAACCAATTCCCAACTTCTAAATTTAATAGGTAGTTCTATGTTACTACGAACTATTTTGTTTAATCGCAATTGTTCGTTAATATTGGGTAAAATATGAGGTACATTCCAATATAGTTTATTAATTGCAATTTTTGGTTTTACTGTTTCATATGTAGCAATAATAGCATCAATATCATCTTTATCTCGTATTAAGACTAATTCTTGTCTTATGTTTATTATAATTTTTTGAAAATCTTCGAAAAATCCGGACCAAATTTTTAACGGTATGCATACGTTAAAATTCCCATGGTTATCAATTACCAGTTTATCACCTTTTGGAAACCATCCAGCATTTTGTAAGAGTTTACTTTGATTTTCATTAAGAGACAAATAATTTTTCAAAGTCGAAATTAAACCAATATTTCGTACAGAATCAATTATAACACCGTTTAACTCATACCTTAATTCTCTAAATAAATATGATATACCGTTATTAATAAATTGAAATTTTGTTGGAACTTGATTTTTATCGGTTAACATTTGACCTTCAATGTAAATATAACTGTTACATGGTAAAGTATAGGCGTCTAAATCTTGAATAGGAATTCTAATTTCATCATTATAGTTTAAATTTGATGTATATGGTTGATAAGTGTGATACTGATAATCTAGTTGTATCGCTAAAAGGTTGACCCAACACATGTAACATTTCCATTATATTAAAACTTAATAACCAAGTGATTTCAAAAATTTACGATTTTTAGATGTTGACAGCTTAGATGTTATCCTTCTACTAATTGTTTTAATGAGATGACGTCTTTTATAGGAATGTTTGGGATAGTTACTTTAATGAAACCGCAAAACCATTTTACTTTATTTTTTTAAGATGTAGCCGAACAGTAATTGTCTCTTTATTAAAATTAACTAAATTTCCTTGTTGATCTAAAACACGAACAGTTATGTTGCTTATCGTCTTGTTGCTTACAGGATAATACAAGATGGTTAACGGTTGCTCGACTATTTTATACCCATTAGGAACTTGAGGAAAAAAATTATGAATAATATGCACAGCCTTTCCATTTAAGAAAGATACAACAGCAATATTACAATCAATACAGATAGTATTTACTTTTAAAATATTTACCACATTCGTGGATATATGAAGTTTATTTGGTATTAGTTTAACTCTTTCGAAACCTAGTAAACTTCCTATAGAATTATCAACATCAAAATTAATCCAGTCACTACTTTTAATGCTAATTCTATTTGTATTTATATCGGGTTTCATACTAATTATGCTAGCGGTTTGAATCATTTCATTTTTAATAATTTTAATAATATCATCAACTTCGTAGGCACCTACAGGGATTTTAAAGGTAAATTCGCTGTTTTTACCCCACACAAAAACATTATTATGAATATCGACATTTGGAATACTGTTAAAAGTGTCAAAATTTGCAACACCAATTTCATAATTGAAATTCTCATCAAGATAAATCGGAGGATTGTAATCATCACTGAGAATTGATGATTCTCCAGTAAGGGTGAATGTGACTGACATGCTGGTTCAAGTATAAATGATGCTCAATGATTAATTATAGTAATTAAATAAAAATCTTAAACAGTTTTGAATACAATTAAAAGAATTAAAATTTTGAATGACATCATAGATATATACTATAGTAACGTTTCCATTACTTTTAAAATATCGTACTAATTCAGTAGGAGGAGGTAAATTTCCATAACTATCAAAATAAGTAATAATTGTATCTTGTTTAGCATATGCAGTCCAATGTGTACCATTTCCGTCTTTCGTATCGTGGTTTACTATACCTGATTCGTGTTTTCGTATTACATGAGGTACAGAATCACGCATAAAAACTCCACGAAAATGAGGAATATGTAACAAACCAGCATATTTAACAAGATCTACATCAGTCATTGCTCGTTTAGGTAGCTTTACCGGGAGTTTCTTGAATACGGCTTTAAACGGAAACCTTTGCCGCGACGTTTTATTCCGTAACCTTTGTATGGTCTTAAATAAAACCCCGCTCCTTTTTTTGCCGTTTGTTCCATTACCAAATTATGCCTTTGTTGTTCAGCAAGTTTTTCACGGTCAGCTTTGGCATCATTAACCGCTTTGGCAATTCCAGCTGCACCTCCCCCAACAGCTCCTAACGCTCCGAGCAATGGTAACAACAAAGGTAAAAAACCACCTTTCTTGGGAGCTCGAATAATGCGTTTTCTTTTTTTTTTTTTCAATGCACCTCCTTTTTTTGGTTTTTTAGAAAATCCCATACCCAATTTACGTTTACCTTTCATTGCTGTCGTTACAAACCAAGCTGCAATCTTTTCACCTAGCTTAGCGTCCTTTGATTTTACCCGTTCCCACGCTTTATTTTCCAAAATTTTATCTGCTTTGTGTCTTTCACTTAAATTTTTATGTTGTGAATACGCAATGTCGTGTGTTTTACACGCAGCGTCTAATGCGTTAATTCCTTCGTCCCCTCTCTCTAATCTTTGATGCAAGTGAGTTCCAGGACCACAAAATTGATATCCAGGTATATGTGCTTCGAATGGAAGTTGGTTAATGAGACTGTTGAGTAATCCTTTTCCTAGTCGACGTGTTTTCACTTTCGCACGTTTTACCATTATGGTACTTATATATATATATATATATATATATATATATATATATATATATATATATATATATATATATATATATATATATATATATATATATATATATATATATATATATATATATATTATTGTGATATTTAAAGTCTTGGTGCGCCAAGCAATAATTAGCTAATTAATTTTTTTGATTAATTAAAATTATTTAAATGATATGATTATGACTCTATCACAATTTTTAATTCTTTTATCTCAGGGTTAAATTCGTGCTTCAATATCTATGCTATTACATGTGAAAGGTAAGGTCCAGAGAATACCGGAATAATAAAAAAAAAAAAAAAAAAAAAAAAAAACAGATATGATCTAACACTATATATTAAGATAAAAATAATGAAATAATTCACACTCAAAAGTTTCAATAAACAAATCTCATATAAGGATTCTCAAAATTGTGTTCTCCGTACGTGAACAATCAAAATTAATGGTACAAACAATATTAATTAAAATCTCAAAATTCCGAACTATTCTAACTCTCCTAATCAAAATATTTATATCCTTTCTAAATTAAGTGTAAAAATTGTGTTATCAATAAAAGAAAAAACTGCAGAAAACAAAATATCTCTCTCTGATGATGAGTGGTCCAAATCCTTGTTCCTTGTAGACTATATTATCTCCTCTCAACCGCTCCCTATGTAATCAGCAATCTTACAACAGATTGTTGCAAGTATATCGTCCTTAATGATCTCCTTCAAAAGCAACAATCATTCAAATTATGATAGCCTTTCTCCTCTCGATAAACTGAATCTCTCGTTGGCCCGAGTGAAAAATGACTCTTGGAATATCTTCTCTTTACGATAAACTGAATCTCTCGTTCGCCTGAACAGTGACTCTTGGAATATAAGTAGGAAAATATGACTTACAATATTTTGCTGCTCCAGCTTCTGTCAGATACACTAACTCCATAAAAACTCACTAACATTCAACACTACTGCTTGCTACTTCTCAGGAACTGCCAGAGAACAATCACTGTTCCTCTTACAGATTTGGAAAACCAACTGATCTTCTTTTTTCTCTCCTAAATCTAGCCAAACTCTCATACTTATCCCACCTTTTTCAATCTCCGCCAATCAAAACTCGTCACAATTCCCCCATTTTTTCATTTCGATAACAAACAAATTTTTACCTATAATTATAAAATTTCCTAAAACTTATTTACAAATAATATTTTCTATAATTCTTAAAAACTAACAAAAACCTCTTTCTAAAATCTCTTCTATTTGTCTCTAATCACTGCATTAATGTATTTTGGAAAACCCCGTTCAATTGTCTTTTTGTTTTCACTTAAAATTATGCGGGTCACTCAAGTATAACAAAGAAATAATTTATGCAAAGCTTACTTTTTGTTTAGTACAGGTAATTCAAGAAATTAATAACTCTCCTTCTTCGAAATGTTTTTGGATATTATCCTACTTATCTGAATTATTTTAATGTTATTGAATTTTGAAATATTTTTAAACAAACCAATATTTTTCTCGATTTTACATATCATAACAAATCCCCGCCATTTGATCTGCCGAAAACTCTTTGTTAAATTTTAAAAATGACAAAAGTTTTCTAGGATCAAATTATTTCACTATGTTATTAAAATCTATTCATGATATTGATAGATGTCGTGAATGTTAAAAATACCCCGTATATTTCCTGTCTCTATGTGCGCTAATTCATAACTATTTACCCCATTTTCCGTATTGACCCTATATGGACCTTCAAATATCGGCATCAATTTAGCACAAATACCATTTTGTAAATTCGACACCCTCAGTGCCTTCACTAAGACTTTATCTTCTTTCTGGAATTTGATCGGCCTTCTTCTTCGGGTTCTCTCTTGTCTTTGGAGATATTTCTCTCCACTTCGTCTCAATCTTCTTTGAACCAACTCGATCACTTCTTCGTATTGTCTGGGGGCGGTGTCTTCCCACGGTCTTGTAGGCATTGTTCCTTTCATTATATATAAAGGCGTCTCTTTGGTAACCGTATTTGGAGCACAATTCAAATAGGTCTCGATCTCAAACACTTTTCTGTCCCAATGTCGATGATGTTCTTCCGCGGCAATTCGTAGAAATTTTGTGACTTCTTGTATAAAACGCTCCGATGGGTTGCTCTGTGGATGACGGATGCTTATAAATTTTGTATCGATGCCCCTCTCTCTTAATTCCCTTTTAAAACGTTCGTTCCTAAAATATGTCGCATTGTCCAATAAAATATTGTCTGGTCTTCCCACCGTTTCTATAAAATTGTCTATCTTCCTAAGTATTTCAATTCCTTTTGTGGTTCTGTATGCGTACAATTTAACATATTTTGAGAAAAGATCCACCATAACTAATATGTGTTTATTCCTTTGAGTTGTTGGTATCAAATCGCTCAACATATCAATAGCAACAATATCCAGTTTCTTCCGAGCTACGACGTTTTTTGTGACGTTTTCATTTTTAAAGTTCCTACTTTTACACTTTTGGCATGTCACACAATTTCGAGTCACCTCTTTGGCTATTGTATAGTCCTGTCGACAAATGTAGTTCTCCCTGAACATAAGCCACACCTTTCTACTTCCAATATGTCCGTTGTCACAGTGTAACTTTAAAAAAACTTCTTTTGCCATTTGCTCCGTGATTACATAGAGTTCTTTACCATCGACCCTCTTAAAATATAGGTTATTTTCTTGTTCAGCCCTTTGCTTTTCTGTTTCATTCAATTCTTCCTGATTTTCCCTGATTTTGGCCAACGAAAATAAGCCTGCTTCTTCTCTCATTATGTTCATGCCTACGTGGAGAGTTTTGTGATCCTCTTTGCGGAATTGTTCATCTCTCGTCAACGCATCAGCCAAAATATTGTCCGTTCCTTTGATATATTTAAATTCAAAATCATATTCTTGGAGTAAAAGAATGCCCCTATGAATTCTATTATTTACCAACCTATTTTTCATTATGTGTATCAACGCTGCGTGGTCCGTTTCAATGGTGAATCTTGCCCCAAGTAGGTAAAAACGTAATTTGTTTACACAAAATAACACACTGGCAAACTCTAATTCAGTAACGCTGTATTTTCTCTCATACGTTTTGGTTACACGGGAAACAAAACATATTGGCACCTCTATACCGTCTTGTATCTGTGATAACACCCCTGCAAATTTTTTTATGGAAGCATCGGTCCTGAGAATGAAAGGTTGCTCATATCTTGGGTGGTGCACTCTTACAGCTGTGGAAAACGCTCCTTTTAAATTTTTGAAAGCAATTTCTTGTTCCGTTCCCCATTTCCATCTGACATTTTTCTTAAGTAATGCTATTAGCGGTATTTCTTTTGTACTGAGGTCTGGTATCAGCTTTTTGAAATAGTTTACCATTCCTAAAAATCCCCGCAAAGTTTTTAAATTGGTTGGCCTAGGGTAGTTGTTTATGACTTCAATTCTATCTTCTGCAAGACTAATCCCTTTTGTGTCTAATTTGAATCCTAAATACAATACCTCTTTTTGGAAAAACTGACACTTTTGAATATTTAATTTTAATCCGGCTTGATCAAGTTCTTCGAGAACAGTATGAATATGTCGTAGATGGCTTGTTATATCCGGTGAGAAAATTAATAAATCATCTATGTAATGTACAACAAATTCTCCATGCCTATTTAAAATTGTGTGTAATGCGCGAACCAAAGCAGCGCATGCACTTTGTAGTCCAAATGGTACTACCCTAAATCGGTACACCACTCCGTCGATAGAAAAAGCGGTATAATTTCGACACTTTTCTGCCAAAGGTATTAACCAAAAACTGTGTTTCAAATCGATTTTGGAGAAAATGTGTGATCCTGTGATTCGTCCAAAAATGGCTTCTATGTTCAAAGGCGCTTCGTATTGCGCGATTGTGTGCGAATTAATGTTTCTTGCATCTAAACATAATCGCAAATCACCATTTGATTTTTTTACGCATACTATCGGGTTGATATATGGAGAGTCACATCTTTCGATCACCTTGTCTTTGATCATATTTTCAATTTCCTGTCCGACGCTTTGCCTGTATTTATACGGGATTGGATATGTTTTCGATTTAAAATTTTCTAAGTTTTTAACTTTAAAAGAATGTTCATAATTTTTAGCCACTCGGCTTTCTTCATTAATAAGATCTCCATAATTTTCTAAAATCTTCTCTATTTCCTTCTCCATGTTTTCTCCACATCTTATTTTTCTTTCATCCTCAGTTTGTTCACATGTGTTCACTGTCCGTATTACTTCTTCACAAAATTCTGGATTCTCGTCCATAATTGCCATTTCTTCTCTGTCCTCTTCCGTTATTTCTTCTTCTATTTTTTTTTATCTTTAATTTCTATCTGGTATTCCGAGCACCATGTTTCGGCTCCTTCCATTTTTCTGCTTATAACTTCCTTTTTTTCCTGCTTTCTTTTCGAACTCTTCTTCTTTTTTTTTATTCTCTTTTCCTCTTCGGATTGATTTTTTTCTTGAGCTTTCGATTTATCCTCTACCGTCATATTGATTTCTTTATGTTTTTCTTGTCCATTTATCCTTTCAGAAAATTTGCTCCTATCTGTTTCCTTTTCTTCTTCTATGTTGTCTGGTTCTGCTCTGATTTCCAGTTGATTTTCCGAAAAATTGATGGTGATTTGTTTTTCACTCAATTCATCAATTCCCGCTATCATATCATGATTTAGATCTTCGATCACCACACATTGCATAATATAGAATTGGTCTCCCACTCTGATCCGTACTCCTAAACCTTCGTTTACTGTCGTCAATTTTTTATTATTTGCACCCACTAAAGCAACCCTCGGAATCTTATACACAAATCTGTCCATATTTAATTCTTTTACTAGTTTTTTATTGATTAACGAAATTTCCGATCCAGAATCAATCAGAATTTTAATCGCTTTATGTTTTATAACTGCATCTAAAAAAATTAGACTGGAATTAGAATTTTGTTTTTCGTTTCCCGCCAACTTTATAAACTCTCTCGGGTGACAAAATATACCGGAGAGTTTTTTACTTTTGTTTAGTGGATGCCTTATTGAAAATCCTGTCTGGATTCATTGAATACTTCTTCTTCCTCCTTTTCTATTGCCACATGATTCATCTCTCTTCTGTTTTGTCGTTGGAATCTCTGATTATTTCTATCGTCCCTTTGTTCGTTCGTATTCCTATTCGGAGGATTTTGTGCATCTCTATTCCTGTTGTGATTTTTATTTGTTCTATTTTGTGTATCATTCCGGTTATCGTAATTTTGTTGTCTATTGTAATTATTGTAATTTCTCGGCCTATATTCGTTTGTTGATCTGGGATGTCGGTTTCTCTGGTCATAATTTGATGAATACCTTCTTTCCGGTCCATTATATTGGTCATGTTGTCTTCTATTTCTCATTTCTTTTCTTTTCGCTTCTTTTAATTGAAGGAATTGGCACAAACTATCAATATCTTGATAGTTTCTCAAAATCACGTGATCTTCCAACGTTTCCTCAAAATGTCTGCTGATCATTTCTACCAGCTGTTCGGTAGAATATTTGTATTCTAGATATTTTGAATTGTTATATATCTGCAAAGCATATCTTTCTTCAGATATTCCCATTTTTTCGTGATATTTTCCATTCTGTAGCTCTTGGTTGATTTCTCTCTGTTTATTTTTCCCCCAGAAATAGTTGAGAAATTTATTTTCAAAATCTGTCCAATTTTCAAACTCATCTTCCTTGCTTTCATACCATAACGCTGCTCCTTCTTTCAAATGGTTTCTAATTGTTTCTTTGCAACCGTCAAAATATCTAATAGGTTGTAATTTGGTTTTCAAATTTTTGACAAACGGTACTGGGTGTGTTTTCCGAATATCCCCGCCAAATTGTATTTTCGCCTCGCTTGTTCCATGGATGATAACTTCTTTTCTCTCTACCCCTCGTAGTTCAATTTCTGCCATTTGTTTTTCATTTTGCTTTAATCTTCTTTCTACTTCCTTCCTGTCTTCTTGTAGCGCATTTTCAAATTTTATTTCTAATCCCTCCAAATTATCTTTAATTCTCATTTCTTGTTCTTTCATATTATTTTTAATTTCATTAATCTCTTCTATTTGTTGTATCAGTTCTTTCTTTATCCCCTCAACACATCCTTTAATTTCCTGTTCATAGTTTTCCAAACGCTGCTCTATATTTCTGTTATTTAGTTCTATTGTTTGTTTTGTTTCCCGTTGGTTTTCTTCCATTTTTAGTGATGTTTCTTGTTGATTTCTATCCATTTTTAGTGATGTTTCATCCATTTTTTGTGACTGGAGTTGCATTAGTTGTAATATTTTATCTATTCCTGATAGTTCTTTTTTTTCCTCAACTATTGTCACATTTCCTTCATTATCCGATACTTCTTCCAAAATTGTTTCATCTTCTCTGTTATCCTCCTTCCTTTCCTGCATTTTACTTTGTCTCCTTGTGACAGACATGTTGTTACTTTTTGTTATTGTTTTTGTCCCCGCCAAATGTGAAATTTTACAACACTCTATAAGTTTCAGAACACGACAATATTTCTCCCCAAATGTATTAAATTTTCACGACAAATATCGAATATGCAATCAGTAAAATTCAAATAATTCAAAATAAATATCAAATGTACGATTGGTAAAGAAAATAAAATCAAATAATTCAATATCCACTAACTACGATCAATCAATAAATCAAATTTATATTCCCTGGAAAAAATTGTCAAAATACTTTCAAATTCAAATTCCCTCAATGTTATATGTTTTTATCTCTGGATCACCTGTACTTATTCCAGATCTCTTTCCCTTCCTTCAAATGTAAAGCTGCGATATTTTCAAGCCCCACGTTTTGGAAGCCAGTTATTGTGATATTTAAAGTCTTGGTGCGCCAAGCAATAATTAGCTAATTAATTTTTTTGATTAATTAAAATTATTTAAATGATATGATTATGACTCTATCACAATTTTTAATTCTTTTATCTCAGGGTTAAATTCGTGCTTCAATATCTATGCTATTACATGTGAAAGGTAAGGTCCAGAGAATACCGGAATAATAAAAAAAAAAAAAAAAAAAAAACAGATATGATCTAACACTATATATTAAGATAAAAATAATGAAATAATTCACACTCAAAAGTTTCAATAAACAAATCTCATATAAGGATTCTCAAAATTGTGTTCTCCGTACGTGAACAATCAAAATTAATGGTACAAACAATATTAATTGAAATCTCAAAATTCCGAACTATTCTAACTCTCCTAATCAAAATATTTATATCCTTTCTAAATTAAGTGTAAAAATTGTGTTATCAATAAAAGAAAAAACTGCAGAAAACAAAATATCTCTCTCTGATGATGAGTGGTCCAAATCCTTGTTCCTTGTAGACTATATTATCTCCTCTCAACCGCTCCCTATGTAATCAGCAATCTTACAACAGATTGTTGCAAGTATATCGTCCTTAATGATCTCCTTCAAAAGCAACAATCATTCAAATTATGATAGCCTTTCTCCTCTCGATAAACTGAATCTCTCGTTGGCCCGAGTGAAAAATGACTCTTGGAATATCTTCTCTTTACGATAAACTGAATCTCTCGTTGGCCTGAACAGTGACTCTTGGAATATAAGTAGGAAAATATGACTTACAATATTTTGCTGCTCCAGCTTCTGTCAGATACACTAACTCCATAAAAACTCACTAACATTCAACACTACTGCTTGCTACTTCTCAGGAACTGCCAGAGAACAATCACTGTTCCTCTTACAGATTTGGAAAACCAACTGATCTTCTTTTTTCTCTCCTAAATCTAGCCAAACTCTCATATTTATCCCACCTTTTTCAATCTCCGCCAATCAAAACTCGTCACAATTCCCCCATTTTTTCATTTCGATAACAAACAAATTTTTACCTATAATTATAAAATTTCCTAAAACTTATTTACAAATAATATTTTCTATAATTCTTAAAAACTAACAAAAACCTCTTTCTAAAATCTCTTCTATTTGTCTCTAATCACTGCATTAATGTATTTTGGAAAACCCCGTTCAATTGTCTTTTTGTTTTCACTTAAAATTATGCGGGTCACTCAAGTATAACAAAGAAATAATTTATGCAAAGCTTACTTTTTGTTTAGTACAGGTAATTCAAGAAATTAATAACTCTCCTTCTTCGAAATGTTTTTGGATATTATCCTACTTATCTGAATTATTTTAATGTTATTGAATTTTGAAATATTTTTAAACAAACCAATATTTTTCTCGATTTTACATATCATAACAATATATATATATATATATATATATATATATATATATATATATATATATATATATATATATATATACATATATATATATATATTACAACCTATTTATACTATCAGTTATCACTTGAACGTTATGAAGATCATTCAACAAAAGAATCGTTTACCTATTGAAAATCATGATAATAACGATGCATTTAAAACGGGAAAACATGGTTGTTTGTTTGGAGGTGAGTCTAAAAGAGGTCTTATTGTTGGGGCTAGTGGTTCAGGAAAAACCAATGCTATGTTATCTTTAATTGATCATCCTAATGGTTTAAGATTTGAAAATATCTATGTGTATTCTAAAAGTTTACATCAACCAAAATATGCATATTTGCGAACTTTAATTAGTCCGATTAAAGAAATAGGTTATGAGGAATATGGTAATGTAGACGACATCATTGCTCCGGAAAATATAAAAAATAATACTGTTATTATATTTGATGATGTAGGTTCATGCAATCAAAAAATTATTCAAAGTTACTACTGCTTTGGTCGTCATAGATCCACAGATGCTTTTTATTTATGCCAAACCTATTCAGCAATACCTAAACAACTCATTAGAGATAATGCAAATTTTCTAATAATTTTTAAACAAGATATGACAAATTTAAAACATATATATGATAATCATGTGAATATTGATATGTCCTTTCAAAATTTTAAAAATGTGTGTTCTCACTGTTGGAAAGATAAATTTGGTTTTCTAACCATTGACAAAGATTGTCAATTATCATCTGGTCGATATAGAAAAGGCTTTGATGCGTATATTAGTATATAAGCTTTATAATTTACTTATATTTCCTCAGTTATAATGGATCCTCAGCTTGCTAAACAACTAATTAAAGGTAGGCAAGCTTTGAAGCAAAAATATAAACGTTTAAAAAGTGGTATAACTGATTCACAAATACAGTTGGAAAAAAACTATACACCCATTACTAAACCGATTAAAGAATTGCTTACCGCATTGGAAACAAAACAACCATCTGTTAAACAAGAAATTATTACACCACAATCAGAAAAAGAACTTCTTGGAAGTAAAAACTTAAGTCCTATTAAGAGAGATCCATCCACCTTTAGAAAAATAGCATTTTTGACACCACCACCTCAACTAAGCAGCACACAATTAGGATCCAGCACCCGCCCTACAGAACCCACTAATTTAATTGAAACACCTTATGAATCCAGAACACAATTGAATGAATTTATAGATGATACTATTTCACAATTTTATCGAACCGATCCTGAAGTATCGCATGATTATTTTGATCAATTTACAGCACCACTTCCAAGATATTTTATTGAAGGAATGGTGCGTGATGTGACAGGTAAATATGATCATATTTTGGGTATATTCTACGATCCTAAAGAAAAAAAGTTTTTCATTGGAGATTCAGAGATTTACTTTGATGGGTCTACTATTGGAATAAAAGGAGTGAGTTACCCTGGTACTCTCGGAATTTATGAGTTGTTATTTTTAAAAAAACCTGTTACGTATACTGAGCAAGACATAAGCTACTATGTTAATATTATAGAACGGACTAATGCTTACCGTAGGAATAATAATAGGGCTTTACCTATTCGTACATTTCCAAACGATATAAAAGACAAGTGGCTCTACATAGTAAAACCTAACTTAATTGAACCCATACGTCCTAGATCTGGTTCAATACCATCAGATGTGCTTACGCGGGGAATGTCTTCCAAACGTGGTGGAAAATTAACGTTGAAATCTTCCAAAAATGGTGGAAAAATGACGTTAATGTCCTATAATGAAAATCCTATTGAATACAAATATTTTGATGATTTTAATGAGTTGATTGATAGACTACGATTGCTAGTAGCTTCTCAAGCAGCGGGTAATAACGGACACAACAATGAAATTATTTCAATAATTGAGGAATTGCGGGAAAGTGGAGTTATCGCATAAAGTGCATAAATATTGCAACTTTTGTTAAATATCATTCAGTGCAAAAATGCCTCTTAACAGATTCAACCAACACTACCTAACATCTCAAACCTGTAATGTCGATGAAATTGTCTCAGAGCCACTACAATCTCAATTTTACATTTGCCAACCTGCCGATTATTGTAGTGTGTGTATAATTACTATTCGTGGACGTAAAGACTTAAATGTTAGCAAAGATTACTTTGTATTGGATGGCAAAAACATTCTATATACTATGCCTGTAACTGGAAAAGTAAAAAATGTTAAATGTTTCCCAGAACCGCTTAAAATGAAGTATAATAGTTCATCAACCATCTTAGAAGATTTGGTTGATAACAATGTTTTTACAAAAAATGATGTGTTATCATTTCCACTTGTTCAGTTTAAGTCATATAATGAAATTTATGTTGAATTGACACTATCTTGTCCGTTAGTAAAAACGTAAATAAAAAAAACAATATATATTTTGAATTTTTTTATTTTTGTAAAATACAATTATTTTGATGACTCTTTATCAGCATTATCAACTTCAGTTTCATATAGCACAGACGGAAGATAATCTTTTAAGCGATCTAAATAAGTATCCAGTTCCACTTTTCTTAACAAGGATACAAACCCATGTAGACAAATTTGCTTTTCTAAAAACAAATCGCAAGTCTCATAGCCTTTTTTATATTTCGCTGACAGGTGTATACAATAGTTGTCATCAAAATATCCTCTTCCATATACTAGTTCATGTTGAGCATCCCATTCAAGATTTAGAAATATCTGTTTTAAACTCTTAACACCACTATCAATGTCTGTTATAGAAATCGTTTCTGTATACATATTGAACAACTAACGTGAATCCGAGTTTTTCTGCATATATAGTACATATCCCTCCTGCTTTAGTATATAAACAGGTTACGTCAAGTAACTGCTAACATTATTTAAAAAAAATATGCCTTTAAACAAGTTTAATCAACATTATCTTACATTGTCACCTACCTGCTCATCAGATGATATTGTGTCAACGCCTTTACCACAATTAAAGTCAGCTTTTTATATTTGTGATTCATTTGACTTTTATGTAAAGTGTCTAATTCGTTTAAGAGGAGAAAAGAAAACGAGTCTAAATAAAAAATATTACGTACTCGATAACGGTGGAACAGCATTTAAAAGTCCTCTAACAGCTAAAATTGAAATAGGTACAGATAGTACATAGATACAATTTAAAATAGGAAAAACGAATAATATCTGCATAGAGCTGTTGTTACAGTGTCCTGTAGAAAAAAATGTCTAAGGCTCAAGTTGTTCATGAACTTCATGCTCCAGCTCGAATTAATTATCCCCAGAGACATGTAATCGTTAAAGGATTGCATGATCTTAAACAAGCAGATTTAGCTATTATGAATTCATTTACTAAAGAAAATAAAGGTTATAATTACATTTTAGTTGTTATTAACGTATTTAGTAAATACGTATGGGCTGCACCTGTTAAAACTAAAACCGGAAAAGAAATTACAAATGCAATGAAAGACATATTATCTCAAATGAAAAAAGCTCCTCAAAACTTGCAGACTGATAAGGGCACAGAGTTTTACAATAAAGATTTTCAAACATTAATGAAAAAATTTGGAATTAATCATTACAGTACTTTTTCTAACATTAAAGCAAGTATGGCTGAACGAGTAATTCGAACTTTAAAATCGTTACTTTGGAAACGATTTAGTATGCAAGGTAATTACAAATGGTTGGATATATTACCAGAAATTATATCAAAATATAATAATACAAAACACTCTACTATTATCGCTATACCTAGTAAAATAAACGATTACAATGCGAAATATATTACTGCATTTAATCATATAAAAGTTGTAGATTCTAGGAGACCAAAATTTCAGAAGGGAGATTATGTGCGTATAAGCAAGGTCCGTCATGCATTCAACAAAGGCTATACTCCTAATTGGACTACTGAAATTTTTAAAATTGTTAAAATTAATTTAACTAATCCTGTAACATACGTTTTAGAAGATGAACAACATGAAGAAATTCAAGGATCATTCTATCGAGAAGAATTACAAAAAGTTAAATATCCAGATGTATATTTAATTGAAAAAGTGGTGAAATGAAAAGGAAATAAGATTCTTGTAAAATGGCTTGGATTGAAACAACAGTCTTGGATTAATAAAAATAATGTTGTATAATTTACATATATATTTTTAAATAAAAAACTTAGAAATTATTACATTATGTTTTATTCATTACAATAATAATTTTTATACATTTTATTTCTATGACTATTACTTAAAATTGGAGAAATACATTTTTCCATTTCTTTGATGCGACGATGAAACCGATACCTATCAACTACATATTGTTCCCAATTTCCTATTCTAGCGTCTTGATAAGCAAAATTCCAAGTGCATAGTATATACATTTCATTATTCTTGTTAAATGTAACTTTTTTCATTTAAGTAGATCAGGATATCTATAAATAATTTCTATTGCTATGGTGTATACTAGTGGATTTGTATCTTTTATATATTTAAGTACGTTTAAACCAGCATCTGTAATATTACTGCAGTTTTTAACTCCCAACTGCAAAATTTTAAACGAAATGATGAAATTTATATTTTTATATGCATCCAAAATGCAATTTAATATCGGTGATACTTTCCAGAGTTCCGAAATAGAGATTGTTCCTAACCAAACTGTATTTATATCCCTTGATATATTTAACATCCTCATGTTATTAATATTTTCAAACTGCAACCAAATCTTTTCAAATTTTATTTTCTCTGATTTTTGTGAATAGTGAAAATAAACGTCAATTAGTTCTTTATTCAATAAAAATTGTTTCCACTCTTCATAATTAAAAATGATGGAGCCATTTGTAATTCCACATATTCTGATGCATGGTTCGAAAGATGATCCAAGTATACTTACAGCAACATATTCATTAGGATTTGCTCTATTTAAGTAAAATCTTCTCTCACCCAAGTAAATTCTTGAACTACACATGATGACTGCATTGATTTTGCAGTTTAATTTCTTTTTATGTAGGATTATAGAGGTGGGAATAATACAACAATAACAAGAACAGGTAAATTAATATTTATTTTCAAGATTTTACAAAATTATTAATGTTTAAAATGTCAGATTTAAACTATAGTGACCCCAAGGAAGGGTATCAAATGAATTATTAATTAAAAATCTTTTGTCATCAAAAGGACTTAAACCAATTTTTGTTTGCTCTATACTAAAAACATTATGAGCATCTGAACGAATTAAACATTGAGAAATAAATTTTTCCGAATTTTGTTGAAGACATTCTATGTAATCATTAAAAGTAATTTTGTTATTAATAACACAATATTTAACTCCTTTTGATTTTTTTACAACAGTATTATCTTCACATTTATAACTATACATTTTAGATCTTAAACCAACAAAATGCGTTATAATTCTACCACTAGCTTCGTCTTTCATTAAACCTGGAACTTTTTTATTATGTAGGGGTATATTATATTGATTGTTAGGAGCATAGTCACTTGTATCAAATCTATGAATATCAGTACATAAAATTTCTTTATATAAGTCGTTACATTTAATTTCAAATATAAAACTATCAGTATCTGTATACATAATTTTGCAATTATTTCCTAGCTTTGGTAATATATAATTATAGCAAAATTCATACATACATGTTTTTGAAATATCTAAAATAGACATTCCAATATATAAAGGTTTATTAAAAATTAGCTCAGTTTTTTCCATTTCAATTGCCATTAAATCAGCGTCAAATATTGTTCTGTTATGAAATTTTGGACTAGCTATTAAATTTTTTGCACCATATCGACCTTGCCATTGTCTCGTCAATTTCACAATTCTATGTTTCCGAAAATTTTCCATCGTTTTTCCGTAAATACTGTTAACTTTAAGCTTAAAATGATTCTGCTCAAACTTAGTTTTAGCTTTAGTTCTAAGTTCTGTATTAAGATCAATATAAGGTTTAAGCCATTCAGATTGTTTAAATTGTAAAACTCTATGAATTTTTGTAATGATCAATCCGTGCGCTATTGCTTGTTTTAAAGCGCGGTAGTGAATAATATAATTTTTTTTATTTGATAGTGTTGTCATTAATTTTGGTAACTTTGAACCCGGAGGTATTTGATGTTCTGAACAGAATGGAAAATCTTTATGTAAATCATGTAGTGTTTGCGGATATTCTATATCCACTTCAAGTATATATCCAAAAAATGCATCATCAGGTATATCAGTTACATCAATATTTGTATTAACCCACTTGAAATTACTTATTGGAAGTGGTTGAGACATTGCCCAACCATATAAATTATTGACATCAACATAAAAAAGATATTTATTTGGTTTGGTTGGGTCATAGTTTGTCATATATTTATTATTAGCCTCCGAATATCTTGAACAACATTGACTAATACCACCACGAATTCCTTTTTCGATAAATAATATCATATCTACATCACCTAGTAGCTCTAATTCACATTTTGTGTACAAAAGCATACAGTCAAAGGAATATCCGGGAATGGTATAGTACCATGCTGGATCTAAGCCACTAGTCCTGTGACCTATATCTCTAAAATTTTTAAACACATCTGCTAATAAAAATATATCTGTTTTTAAATATAAATCTGAATATTCTCCCAAATTTTGTATATTGAATTGTTTCCAAACATTAAGTGCATGTTCATATTTGTCATTAGATAAAGCTTCATCATTTAGTTTATTATAAAAATGTTCTGGTGATGGTAATTGCGTTTCATTGAGTTTTTCCCATTTATCAATGTAATCGTAACAAAATACACCTTTTCGTGTAAGTAACTGAAATTTAGAGTCAGGTAGGTGTTTAAATTTATACTTTAAATTCTTTAACTCTTTAATATCTACTGTAGATACTAATTCATCAAGGGATGCACCTAAAAATCTAAGTGAATCGATAAAACGAAATTTAATATCAATTGATAAATGTTGAGTAAAAGAAATATATTTTTCTTTGTTTATGAGTAATAATGTAATTTTGCCTCTTTTTGCAAGATCTTTTATTATGAAGTGCGAATCGTATCCCGACAAATTATGAAAACAGACTGGTACTACAAATAGTTTTTTAAAATTCAAATTACAAATTTCACGTGCAACACCTCTAAAATCACCAGTAAAATGATTATGATCTCTTACAATGATATCTTTACATTTAAAATTATTTTCACAAATATGGTATTTTTGAGCATATATTGTATTAGGTTTTATTTTCATAGGAACTATATTTTTTATTTTTGATTGAATTATTTGAGCAACGTTTGACATTTCATTTGCAAACCAATCCATGCAATCAACTCCACGATAACTTTTAAAAAATGAGATATTATTATCATATTCACATTTTACAAAATATCCACAACTAAATGCAGTATGTTTTTGATACTTTTTACTTTCTACAGATATGTCAAGAGGTTCAAGCATTGATTCAAAATCAGCATATATAATAAATGGTGTTCGTTGTTTATAAATAAAATTTTTAAATTTAATTATTTTATTTTCGGGAATTACAATTTTGTAGTCATTCACTTTTTCACATAAAATTAAATGTTTATTAAGCCGTTCTTGATTAGTAAAATAATTTAAACATCTATCACATATAATTTTTTTATGACCATCTTTATTTAGTTGACAATTTAATAATTTAGATAAATTTTTAATCCAACAATAATGATAAGTAATACTAACTTGTTCATTGTCAAGTGGATCAGGCGCATCATAATCATTTAACTTTTGAAAATATAAATTTTGAATCATTAGCAAATTAACGTGTTGCTGTAATTTACTTTTAGATAGACGTAACGGGGTTATATTAAATTTTTTTCCAATTAGTTCCAAACCATAAACATTTTCTGAAATATTATTTAATTTTTCAAAAACTGCTATTTTATTAAATTTAATTGGAATTTCAAGTCCTTCCAAATTTAAAACTTGACTATAATGTGGGTACGAAGTAATTCGATTGACGGATTGATTTGCTGGATGTAATGCACTTACTATACTCCAGTAAAAACAAGCTTCATCAAAATTTCCAACGTTTACACAAGCTTTTTTATTAATAATTTGTTGAGGTAATTGAATATAGCTCGAACCATTTCCAATTTCATATTTATTAATGTAAATCTCTAAAGAAATTACTTTACTTAATGCCCAACCTGAATCACGTTCTTGAAACTCTGATAATTTGTTTAAAATAAAATCAACTATATGTTCATAAAACCATTCATTTAAATTAGTAGATTTATCAATGGTTGCATATGGTGTGTGAAAATATTTAAAATCTATCGTTTCTTCATCATTTACTGTTTTTTTTATAAACTTGCCACAAAACGTACTGTTAACCTTAATTATGTTAAATCTAGATAAAATTAACAAAATTTTAGTTTTAAATAAAGACATAGCATCATTTAAAAACTTTAAAACATCTTTATGTTTTAAATTTACTATTACACCACTTTGAACCCTTCCATGATAAACTGTGGCTAAATCTTCCAAATTAATTGTATAATTATTATCTTTTAATTCTTAAAGCTTATTATAAACAACTGTTAAATTACTTAATTTTGTTTGCCACATGCGAATATTTCCGATTTCAAATTTTTTTGTTTTTAATGCTTTAAAACATAAACTAATTGCAATATCAACATGTTTAAGCCATGATTCAATTTCCTCAACAGTAAAATCATAATTTTTTTCATAAAACTTTTTAACTAGTTTGTTTACATCATTAGCAAGCCTTTCTGACATTTTAAACTAACACTCACCTTAAGATTTTATAAATTTAAATAAAGCTGCCGGATTGCCTTTGCCTGTGTCCTTTTCTCCAATGAATACTAGCGAATACGTTCCATTTCCCAATTCCAAAATATGATTTTTAAGCACCTCGGTAGATCTAGGTGGTAAAAACACAACCTTATCATCCAGTTCCAAAACAACAGAATCTCCGAATTTCGATGCAGTCACCTTGGCTTCAGAAATTTTGTATGGAACATTTACTTGAAGTTTATTTAACTTTATAATAGGTTTTCGTTGTCCTTCTAAAAGAAGAAACTCATTTAGTGCTTCTAAATCCATTTTTTTCTGAAAACGTATCACAAATTACTAAACTGTTAACACTTAAAACACTTAACTTACCGTTAAATAACACACCAAACTGTTAACTAACACACCGAGTTAAATCTGAATATCACTGACTGAGATACTTAACGTAACGTAATGCTTTCAGTCAAAACTTTCAACTTACTCTAAAACGCTGTTTGCTTCAGCCTTTTATAGCAAATCTCACAACACATTTCAAGGATATCCGGTGTTAACCTTGGTATTGACCCTGACATCGACATAGACATCAACATTTACCTTTAAACTTTAACCTTTGACATTGACTTTGATCTTTGACATTTACCTCAACCTTTAACCTTTGACCTTTGACATTGACCTTGACCCGACCTTAATCCGACCTTGACCTGACCTTGACCTTGACATAGACCTTGAACTCGACCGCGACCTTGACCTTGACCTTAACCTTGACCTTGACATTGACCTTGACCTTAACCTTAAAATGGACCTCGACCTTGACCTTGATCTTGACATTGACATTGACCTTGATCTTGACATTGGACTTGACCTTGGCATTGACCTTGACCTTAACCTTGACGTTGACTTTAACCTTGACCTTGATCCTAACCTTGACCTCGACCTTGGCCTTGGCCTTGACCTTGACCTTTGAACCTTCACCATTTAACATTTTTACTATTTCCCACTAGTCTATTAGCTTATACAATGTACCAATTAATAAATTATTAATTGTCCTTGACAATTGCCACTGACCCGACCTTGACCCGACCTTGATCCGACCTTGACCTTGACCTTGACATTGACCTTGACCTTGACGTTGACATTGGACTTGACCTTGGCATTGACCTTGACCTTGACCTTAACCTTGACGTTGACCTTAACCTTGACCTTGACATTGACCTTGACCTAGACCTTGACATTGGACTTGACCTTGGCATTGACCTTGACCTTAACCTTGACGTTGACTTTAACCTTGATCTTGATCCTAACCTTGACCTCGACCTTGGCCTTGGCCTTGACCTTGACCTTTGAACCTTCACCATTTAACATTTTTACTATTTCCCACTAGTCTATTAGCTTATACAATGTACCAATTAATAAATTATTAATTGTCCTTGACAATTGCCACTGACCCGACCTTGACCCGACCTTGATCCGACCTTGACCTTGACCTTGACATTGACCTTGACCTTGACGTTGACATTGGACTTGACCTTGGCATTGACCTTGACCTTGACCTTAACCTTGACGTTGACTTTAACCTTGATCTTGATCCTAACCTTGACCTCGACCTTGGCCTTGGCCTTGACCTTGACCTTTAAACCTCCACCATTTAACATTTTTACTATTTCCCACTATAGTCTATTAGCTTATACAATGTACCAATTAATAAATTATTAATTGTCCTTGACAATTAACATTGACCCGACCTTGACCCGACCTTGATCCGACCTTGACCTGACCTTGACCTTGACCTTGACATTGACCTCGACCTTGGCCTTGATCTTGACCTTGACCTTGACATTGGCCTTGATCTTGACCTTAACCTTGACCTTGACATTGGACTTGACCTTGGCATTGACCTTGACATTGACTATGACCTTGACCTTGACCTCGACCTTGACCTTGACCTTAATCTTGACAAGTATTTATTTGATAAGATTTTGTTCTTTAGTACTTGAGGTAAGCACAAATTAATCTCAGATTATACAAGGTGTAATAGTATTACAAACAGAATAACTAATACTAAATTTGAAAAGGTGTTATTAGAACTATTAGAAAGTATCTGAATACACATTAATTCTCAAGTTATACAAGGTGGGATACACATTCATTATTCTCAGGTTATACAAGGTGGGATAGACCGTTTAAAAACTAATATTAAAGTTTAAAAAATTTACAATTTATTTGAGGTACTCATAGATTGTTCTTACATAAATACAAATATTACAAATATTACAAAAACAACATATCCTGTTGATTTTAATAATGTAACTACAACATGTACTTATCATTTTAATAAAATAATAGTGTATATATTAGTTTATAAGTTTTACGTATTACTCATAATAATTAAGGTGTAGGTGGTACATTACCCACAAAAGCAGTTCAAGATTTTGAAATTCAAACTCGTCTGCCATGTTTTGTACATTTTAATCGTTCCGAGTGGAGAACAGAGCTTGAAGGTACAGCACTGGCGCAATCCAGTTGTCATTTATGTAAGTCTGCGCTTGAAAATTTAAGAGATATGTATAACAGTGTAATAAATAGTTAAGAAGGAATTATTTTTTTAATAATAGTTTGTATTATACTAATATCCTATCCTAACCTTGACTGTCACTGTGACCTTGAACTTGACCTTTGGGTGATCTTGAACTTGACCTCCACGTGACCTTGAACTTGACCTTTTGCGTGACCTCTACCTTCACGTGACCTTGGATTTGACCTTTGAGTAACCTTTACCTCCACGTGACCTTGAACGTAACCTTCGCGTGACCTTGAACTTGACCTTTTGCGTGACCTTTACCTTTACGTGACTTTGGATTTGACCTTTGAGTAACCTTTACCTCCACGTGACTTTGAACGTAACCTTCGCGTGACCTTGAACTTGACCTTTTGCGTGACCTTTACCTTCACGTGACCTTGGATTTGACCTTTGAGTAACCTTTACCTCCACGCAACCTTCGCGTGACCTTGAACTTGATTGATCTTGAATAAAACCGGTTTCCCCCACCACATTTTGCACCAGGAATGGTATAGAGTATCTACTACTGTGGGCGCTGTGTGGCGATAATGGTTATTGTTACAATTTTGCTCTTTATTGTGGAAAAGCTTCGGGAGAGGAATCAACTGAGCCTTTAGGTACAAGAGTTGTTTCTAACATGCTGAGTATCGTAGAAAACCCACAGAGACATATTGTATATTTTGATAACTTTTTTACAAGTTACAGTCTCCTTTGCCAATTAAAAGAAAAAGGGTATCGCGCTACGGGAACTATTAGAGAAAACCGAACTGCAAAGTGTCCTACTAAACAATCAAACGACCTACAAAAAGAACCTCGAGGCGCGTATGACTGGTGCTTTGACAAAAACAACAAAATACTAATATGCAAATGGAACGACAGTAATTGTGTTTCTGTTGGAACTAACTATGATACGGTTTTTCCCACCAATCAGGTTCAACGATGGAGTAAGAAGGAAAAAAATAAAGTACAAGTGAGCCAACCATCCGCTTTTTCCAATTATAACATACATATGGGGTGGCGTGGATCACCATGACTGGCTATTAGAAAAACACCATATATCTGTCAGAGGAAAAAAATGGTATTGGTGTCTTTTTACACGAATGATAGATATGGCTATAGTAAATGGGTGCGTGCTGTATAATATGATACATAAAGGAGAAAAAAATATATCCATCAAAGACTACAGGCGACAAATAGCTACTTCGTTTCTAAAACGTGGTCATGGCGTAAGAATAAGCAAAGGTCGACCACTTAGTCTTCCAAGTACATCAAGAAGCAATATCTGTGAAGATATTAGATATGATAGTAAAAAGCACATTATAGCAAAACGGGAAAAACAACGAAGATGTCAAAATCGAGACTGTACGTCAAAACCACGAACATATTGCCAAAAATGTAATGTAACGCTTTGCGTATCAATTTGTTTTGAACAATTTCATAAAAAAATATAGGATTTATATAAACATTTTTTATCTCCATAGTGTATAATATGAAAATAATTTGAAAAACAACTATTTTGTTAAACTAAAATTTTTGTCTTTAATTTTATAGTAGTTGAGCCCAGCGTCCTTAAATGAGGACAGTTGTTTTTCCAAAAATTTGAATACAAAAAACAAAAATTTTGATAGGACATCATTTTGTACCTCAAAATATATTACGAAACAAAAAATTACTTTAAAAATGCAAAAAAAAAATAATTTGGGCGTTAATGGGTTAAAAAAACGTTTCTTGGCTTATTTTAGATGCCCCTGAAGATGCTCTAGTGAGCTAAAGTACTTGGGCAAAATTTAATTAATAAAACTGTGCTTGATATCTGCCTTAATTTTATCAAAGTACAATAAAAATAGACTATGAATCAATTTTAAGTCAAACCCCGGAAAGAGTCACGTGTGCTCCTTCAATGTCCCTAACAGAGACGCTTTCACAAATGTGAGCATCCAATAGTGTCATGAAATTCTTAAACTCTGGACTTGCTATAAATATCTTGAAGATTTGTATCATACCTTGTCATTCACAGAACTTTGTTTAAAACTAAATGGCAAACTACAACCAGAAAAATAATATTATTCGCAAACTTTTCAGCTAAAAATGGGAAGCACATCCTTTAACCCTTAAAACGTAGACGCTTGCACTCTACGCTTTTTCTGCCAAATATACCTTGCCAGTATGGATGACACCAACACATACTTAATACGTAGATTTTGCTATAAATTAGTCAGCCAAATTCAGCGGATATTAAGACTCACATCCATACATAAGCTCTAGAATATCGTAGCTATCAATCCACCTAATATCCAAAGATAAGTAGCTAGAGAACGAAAGAAACCAAGTCTAGATTCGCAACATCCGCAAAAGAATAAGCTGCTCATCACCATCTGAACTCTCGAGAGGAATTTCCTTATGGTAGCTATCTTCCTAAAATCTTCCAGGACGGCTCTTGCCTGCAAACACCGGTTAACCTGTATGAATGTGGGGTGGTACAAGATTCATCCCACCTTCTTAGATGACTTTGCCCTTCAAATAACTCTTTTCTGAAGTGACAAGGTTTAATTATTTGAACTGAACATATAAAGTACAGTCAGTAAGCTATTGCTTTTAAAAATCATTGCAAATTTGACACTAACTCCACTTATATTGATTACATATTACCCCTAAATAAAAGATAAAACATTCAGAAGTATGTAATATTGGTGAAGTGGTATATTTTTGTTAGGTAAATTAAGAATTCTTCCCTTTTTTGCGCATTACTACCAATTTTTACACAAAAATATCTATCTTAGCACTTAAATATTTATTTTAAGATAAACTATCTAGAATTATATATAGTACACAGACAAAAATACATCCAATTTGGAAATGAAATCCTTTTGTATCCATAAAGCTATTTTTAGAAAAGCAAGTACCTACCAAAAACAGGTATTTGATAGTATACATATCTATTACATACTGTAATGCGTATGAATGATAACAAAAATAAGGAGTCCGTATGAACCATTTAGAACATACGCTGGAAATATACGGCTTAATCACCTAGTTGCCAAACTATCGGAGCTTACTTAGACCGATATACTTATGGTTCCAATATACAGTGAAAAAGATCTGAACGACCCCTATGATATATACACGTGAACTAAGCGATATACATTCATGATACAGGGCTACTTATGAGCTCCACAAAATTTTTAAAAATTATGAAACTATACATGTTAACGAATCGACAGAGTCAATATTATGGAATAGTCAAATGAGCTCCGTATATCGGTGTCCACTTGACCACGGAGCTCTTTTGAACCTGAATTTTAACATGGGCGGAGTTCACTTTATGCCGTAGATATATATATATATATATATATATATATATATATATATATATATATATATATATATATATATATATATATATATATATATCGAGAAAAGAAGTACGACCGTCAATCCAAAATAAGCTAACTTACACTCGAAGAGTGGTGAATTTTTCGGTCAAAGTGGAGAAATAAAAGACAAAGAACAATGTGAAAAAACCAGACATCCAAAGAGAAGTTAAAACATGTGTGTTACCTCAAAAAGACATGTAGCAGTCAAGGATATTAAATTTGTAAAAAAGCTTCCAATAATGGAACATTCAGAGATAAAGTTGAATAAACAATTAATTGAAACTAGGTACAGTTTACAAATTAACAAACTTAGAGCAGCAAAAGAACATGTGATAATAATACATGTATATAAAAAATTTGTTATAAAAAACTTAGGTAAAAAACATTAAAATTTGATGTGTAAAGAACTAGAAAGATCATGAGATGCACTTCCGACAATGTATGATCAGTAAAATTTAAATTTGACTTTAGGTAACATTATTAATTAGTTGAGATTAAAATATAATATTTAAAAGTAAAAATGAAGTTACCAATCTTTAGCTTACTGAATGCGGTAGGTAAATGAATCCACAGGTGTAACACCCACGCTAACAACGTGAAAATACAATGGCCTTGAGGTCAACAAGTGACAGAACAGCAAGGCAAAATACCAACCTCTAATGTAGTAGAGCGGTATATTTAAAGATTATAGTAAATTTGGGTGACAACTTGTCATTATAAGTCAAAAAGCCAAAAAATGAAAGGAAAAGGTGTTTAAAAACACCATTTTCCCCCCAGTGATTGGTTCAAAAACTCAAAAACATCAATGTCAATCAACACAAATCAACATCTCAACAGGTCAATCCAAAATATCATATACATTATATTTTATATATATTATATTATATTATATTAATATTATATTATATCTCTAATATATATATATATATATATATATATATATATATATATATATGTATGTATATATAAATATATATATATATATATATATATATATATATATATATATATATATATATATATATATATTATATCAGAAAATATTAACCTTGAACTAGCTAAAGTTCGCCGACTTCACATTTCATCATGCAGTTCCGGAAGACCCTTGGGCAGACAGTTGGGAACAGCAACTCTGCGTTTTATAGGCAGGTTATAAATTAGACGATGAAGACCACTCTTAGCTGTTACTTCAAAGCAGTAAGTTTTGTAGTCATTTTAAATTTAATATTGCAGTATTTTAATTGTAACAAATAAAGTTCTTTTTTTAAAAAGTTAAACAAGTAATTAGTGATATAACATCTGGCGCAAAGTCAGTAGGATCCAGTTAACGTTGCTAGAACACGTGTATACTAACTGGTAACGGCGGATTCTCATCCCTTAAAGTGTGTTTTAGACTATAACATAAAATGATGTAAGAAAATGGTATACTAAGTTTTGTCATAATGTAAAACAGAAAACAAAATCTGTTAACAAAAAATGTTATAGAAATTAGAACATGTCCTATTTTGATACCATCTATTAGTACACACGCATGCGCAGTTAGGTTCTTCTTCTTGGAATGCAATGGAAGCAGCAGATAATAGGTGAATTTTCTTATCCATCATAAATATATGTCTTTGTTAAAGCAAAGGTAAAACTAACTAGGTTTTTACGTTGGTAAAAAACTAGTTTAAATTTTTATAGAAAAAGAGGTTACGTTACAATAATAAAAAGAAGAATAAGAACATTGAGGTTAACAGTACATGTACACCAACATAATAATTAAAAAAAAAACGACTCTTTTAGCATGTAATGCGCAGAATCACGTAACATATTTTGATACCAAAATGTGACAAATGTAATACACAAAACTTCTTGTAGTACTATTGTACACAATCATTTCATGTAAGTTTTTGTTATACCATTTTCTTATATCATTTTATGTTATAGTCTAAAACAGACTTAACGGAAAAAAGAATCTACGAACGTCCTCACTTCTGAATCGTACGGAATATATTCCGTTTATTCCGTAATACGTTTTTTATTTGATATATTTTTATTGGTACATTTTTATTGATACATTTTTGATCGGTACATATTACTAATCTATTTATTTTGATATATTATATTGGTACAACATTTTCATCTTGATATATACTGATTTATTATCGTATATACTGACTTCTTATATTATCCATATATTTACATTTCTCTATATTTCTATTCCACCTCATTCTTATTTAAACATCCTCCACAAAGTGCCCGAGAAACGTTCACAAACTCAACAAGATATCAAACCTTATAAGCTTTCAGAAATATTTGCACTTATCCCTGAATTTGGGGGAGATCCAATTTCTCTGTCTACATTCTTATATGCGTGCGACTGTGCTATTATTATGGGCACAGGCGACCAACGCGTTCTATTAACGCAATTCACATAAAAAATAAACTTAGAAGTGAAGCAGCTCAAGTTATAAATTCTAGAAAACCATACTCTTATCCAGAAATAAAACATATATTAAATCTTCATTTCGGAGACAGTAGAGACCTGACCTCCTTAATACAAGACTTCTACGACTAAAACAATTATCTAACGAATCACCTCTAACCTTCTTTAACCGATTACATGTTATTAATGCAAAAATGCATGCATCAATCCAATAATCAAGTTTGCGGCAATACCAAAAAGCTGCCCAATGTGAATTGATTGACACCATGGCTCTAAACATACTTTTAACCGGTTTAGAACCTCGTTTAGGAAAAATTATTAGAGCTAGCATCCCTCCAGATCTCATTGAAGCCAGCAATCGTATTCGACGCGAACTTTAATTATCATATTTTAAACCACATAAATCAAATAATAAACCAATCAATTCTAAATACTTTTAAGTAATGAGGAAACCCTCGTCTAAATTTTCAAAATGTACAAATTGTGGCCGCATTAGTCATTTAAATACCGAATGCCGCTCTTTGCGTTTCGAACAAACAAAGCAAACCTTTTCTAGGCCACCCGGTTATCAAAACCAATATAATGATGGACCAAGAAACTATTAAAACAATTAAAACTATAATAGGAATCAATATTTAACCAATCAGCCGAATTTAAACCCACAAAGAAATGCTTTTTCATCCCAAAATCAAAATCGTCTATCTGTTATTTAAAAAAATTCAAATTTTCGAAGGGCACATGTTTTAAAGGAATACCCTGACGAAACACCGAAAAACTATTATACAGAGAATTACTATACAAACAATTATTACACAGATAATTATGATACAGATTACTACACAGAAAATAATCTGCAGACCGATTTTTATAATAACGATGCCAATAATACACCCAATACAGAAAATTATCAGAATTATCTTTCACTTCTGAAATGCCGAATTTCACTTCTGAAATTCTATGCTACTAATTATTATTTTAAACTTCTAATTGACACGGGTGCTGCAGTTACTGTTTTTAAAGAAAACACAGCACGAAATTATCATAATAGATTTCCCGAGAAAATTACTATTCGAAGTTTAACCGACGAATTTCCTTATTCTCTTTACTAAAGATAATCCTCAAAAACTTTTTATGTTTTATCTAAACATTGATTTCGATTGCATAATAGGCCTAGACTCCCTAGATCATTACGAATGTGTAATAGATCTAAAATCCCGACAGTTGCATACCATTTTTAAAACCCTAACCCTTCACAAAGTAGGACAAGAGACAAATACACCCGCGAAAGACAAATCACAGACAGTCCTTACTGAAACAATATAAGTAGAACCTGAAAATAAAATTAAGTTGGATGTTGAAACAAAACCAAATATAAAATTCCAAAAAACCATGAGTAGGAATTTACCACCTTCCAAAAATCCCAGGACCAAGACGAAAATCTGGAAAGACCGGAATAAACGAACAAACAAACAGAATAACGATTAATAGCCGGACCGAACAAATATGCAGACTAAAATGCAACTTATCAAATACAGATGCCATATTATCAACGCAGGAAATATAAAAGTTAGATTACCTAATGCATTCGTCTATGTAGACGAAAATGCAGAATTCTTAACTTCCGTGATTAACGCTAACGCTATACCGAAGATATTTGAATTTTCGGACATCTTAATCGAACCTTTTGAAAATTCAGAGACAATCCTATCCTACAACGAAAATGACTTAAAAGAACTCATAGTAGTACAGAACACGGGTAATTAAGGAACAACTAAGAATTGACCATCTAAATTACGAAGAACAGGAACTAATTCTAGATATTAGCACTGAATATGTATATTTTATGTACAAGGTGATAAATTGATGTTTAAAAACGAAATTAAACACAAAATCGAAACAAACAATGAACGCTAAACCTATATTTACTAAATCTTACAGATATCCGCAAATCCATAAGGAAGAGGTAAATACACAAATTAATAAAACAAGGAATAATTCAGCTATCTACTTCCCCCTGATCTTTCCCAGTTTGGGTTGTACCGAAAAAATTAGACACATGAGGAAAACAAAAATGGCGAGTTGGTATTGACTATCGCAAGCTTAACGAACTTACAGTACAAGACCGTTATCTACTACCACAAATTTCAGAACTATTGGACCAACTAGGAAAATGCCAATATTTTATAACCCTAGATTTAGCGCCTGGATTTCACCAGATTGAAATTTACCCAAAAGACATGAAGAAAACACCCTTTTCCGTTGAAAATGGACATTACTTTTTTGTTTGCATGCCATTCGGACTAATGAATGCTCCATCTACTTTCCAACGAGTAATGGACAACATCCTCTTTGGAATTCAAAACGAAAGATGCTTAGTATATATGAATGACCTAATAATCTATTCAACCACTATCCATGAGCATGTGTCACGACTGACAGATGTATTTAAAAGGTTACGAAAAGCAAATTTAAAAATACAGCCAGATAAATGTGAATTTTTAAGAAAATAAGTAGCATATTTGGGCCACCTTGTAACAGTACATGGAGTAAAGACAAACCCTACTAAAATATCATGTAAAAAAAAATTCCCGGAACCAAAAACAATAAAGAAATAAAATTATTCTTAGGCTTAGCCGGGTAGTACCGAAGATTCATTCCAAATTTTGCCAAAATTTCGAAACATCTTACTAACCTTCTTCAAATAGACGTAGCTTTAATTTTTAATTCTGAATGCAAAGAAGCCTTTAATAACCTCAAAAATATTTTAATATCAGATCCAATTCTTATATATCCAAATTTTGAAGATCCATTTTTACTTACTACTGATGCTAGTGCATTCGCAATTGGAGCCGTTCTATCGCAAGACCCCATAGGAAAATATTTACCAATCACATAAATATGCCTCCAGGACACTATGCAGTGCCGAAAGAAAATACTCTATTATAGAGAGAGAATTACTAGCTATTGTATGGGCAGTCAACCACTTTAGATCATATCTTTTTGGTCGTATATTCACTATTATTACTGATCATCGACACATGGAAAAATAAACAAAAAATAAACAAAAATGCGATGCCCTCTCAAGAATAAAGATTAACCATTTCAAGCATTGTGCAAACTTTCGATAAAAAATATCGTTACATGCATTGAATAGAGACGAAACGGAGATAGGTCAAAACGAGGAAGATGATCATAAAGAAAATATAGAAAGGATATCCAAAGAACTTGACAAGTTTATTGAATTGTATAGAAAAAAATCGATAATCGGTTATTCTAAAATTGAAACGTTAAATACGGAAATACTAGGTAAATCTCATAAAAATATCATTACTTTTTCTGACAAAATAAACTTTAGGAACATCACGAGAAAATAATGAACGATATATTTAAGGAAAGTGTAGAATATAGTAACCGAAGAATTAATATTGTATCCAGTAAAACTGTAAAAGACCAAAAATATTTTAATAAACCATTACCTTTTGATCCCGAAAGAGTAATATCACATCTGTTTCTCGTACTTTTCGCACATAAAGACCAATTCGACGAATCAAAATCTTATTCTGTCGAAAATAATCTCAAACTATCTATTCCAGAGATAATTTCTTATATTTTTGCTGACAAAGAAATACAATTAAGAATCTGTCAAAATATAATTAAAACAGCCAGCGAAGACGAAATCCCTCAAATTCTAGATCATTACCATTGTGGCAAAAACAATTTACACCGAGGAATAAACGAAACTGTCAGAAGAATAAAGCAGAAATACAATTAAAAGAACCTAACAAAAGATGTCAAAAAATTTATAAAAGCATGTGAAATTTTCCAAAAGGTTAAGATTTGCAGGAAAAACCAAGTGGACCATTAGTCATAACAAAAACTACAAAGACACCATTCGAAAAATTTAATATAGATATTTTCAAATGCTCCTCCTCCTCTATCCTTTATTCTTCGTAAGGATGTGGCGACGTTATATAATTTGACGAATGGTTGCTATCCATTCTTCTCTCTCCTGGGCGGTGTGCTGCCTCAGACAGAGAGTAACCGGTAGCGCACTTTATTTGGTCTAACCATCGGAATGGCGATCTTCCTTGAGTTCTTTTACTATCTACCTTGCCTTCAACCACCAACCTCTCCATGCCATCCATTCGTCGGGTAATGTGTCCAAAGTACCTCAATATATTTTGGTTGATGATTGTGGTAAGTCTAGCTGATTTTCGAATACCCTACTAGAAACTATGCTTTAACTATTTGTGACGAATTAACCAAATTCACACAAGCCTATAATTTAGATGACAAAAAGGCAGTAACAGTAGCTAATACACTCCTACTGTTTTTCCAGCATTATGGAATTTATTAAGAATTCATTGTGACTGTGTCATCCCTAAGATCATCCCTTCACCATACTCCCGTATGCAACAATATGCTATAACAACGCGAAAAACAAGACCCATGATTTTACACCATACGAACTTATATTTGGACATACTGCAGGACGACCACCCGAAACTCTATACAATCAAAAAACACTGATGACCAAATCTATTTGAAACCTAGATAATCGTATGGAATACTTTTACAAAGTAGCCAGAGCAAAGAAAGAAAGACGAAAAGAATAGGCGAAAATAAGATTTGACGAAAATATTTCAGCACAACGACCTGATTTTAAAATCGGTGACAAAGTTTATGTAAAAGAATCTCAAATTAGATCAAAATCAGAAAATGTTTTTAATGGACCTTTCAATTGCCCAGTCCTTAATTTATCTCACTCCTATTAATAACACAATTAAAATATTTTTTTAAGAAAAAGGAACTATACGAATATCTAACGATAAATGGACCTTATTTGTTTACAAGGAATTGTTACCCCTTAAAACTACACCACCAAAAAACTACCCGTTTTAAGAGGTTTGCGTATGTTGGATTCGGTTTTATTTGCTTTTATTTTACACAGAATACAGTATTACATTTACTTAAATATTATTTATGCAATAATAACAAACTTGCAATATCAACACACTAACATGACAATAATTGCCTACTTTATACTGTCTCTTTTTCGTGGCCTACCACCACTACGCCTTTCATCCAACAAATTGTTCTAATAGGTAAAGGCAATCTCTGACATACTCCCACCTGAGGAATATTCTGATAAAGTAAAATATTGCTCACAAAATCTAAAGAGACATACTACAAAACCATTATACAAAAAACTAAAAATTGCTAATAAGTATACAGTTTTGACAATCACTACTCCAAATAACGTTTAGGTACTTTAGAAGCCCGTCCCGTAAGTGTGATTTTCACTTCAGAAACCTTTGCACTATTTGTCGGAATACTGACTTTAAACACTCCCGCACTATCACAGTATTCGTCTTCTGAACGGGAGTCTCTCGCAACCAATTCAGGAACATGTGGGGTACCATTTAATTCACTGTCATCCTTCATTGACGTCTTCACATCATTCTGAAGCTCGAACTCAGGAACAGTACAACACTCTAATGGGTAAAGACGCTGGACAGGTCTCAATAAATATCCCTTAGCTGTCTTAACTTTGCACAGTCGAACACTTCCATCTTTACCGGGAAAAAGTTCAACAACTCGTCCCATAGGCCAATCTAAAGGTTTACTGCCAGCGTTGCCGACAAGCACAATTTCATTAAGAGAGATCTGGCGGTGAGTTTTATTCGCGCAAACCAGTTTTAACTGTCCAAGATATTCCAAACGGAATCGCTTACGAAGTTCCTCTCGCAAAGTCTGAACCCGACGCACTTTCCGACACAATGAAGCATTCTCTGTAGCATCACAATCTGGTAGCCCGCAGTCCACCTGATCCCGCAAAAACCCTTGAGGATCCCTTGAGGATCCTCCGATAAATACGTTAATGGTCGCGAATTAATTATTGCCTCACACTCACATAACAAGGTTAGCAAAGTCTCATAGTCGAAACTGGCACGACCTAGTGTTTTTCTCAACAATTGTTTCATAACACCAATGAGACGCTCCCAGAATCCTCCCCACCAAGCTGCTGTAGGTGGATTAAAATGCCAACGAATACGTTGCACAGACATCTCACGAGTAATAACGTCCCAGTCCAGACATGATAAGGCATTTTCAGCACCCACAAAACTCATACCGTTATCACTATAAATCGTTTTCGGCCTACCCCGACGAGACACAAACCGGCGTAAGGCCTGAAGAAAATTAGAAGTTGATAGCGAACAACAGAGTTCTAGATGAACCGCCCTGAAAATCGCACACGTGAACATACAAATCCAAACTTTTTCACCGGTCTTAAGGAACAGCGGTCCCGCAAAGTCAATACCGGTTACTTCAAATGCTACAGCGTCACGCACTCTGTTGGCCGGTAAAGGAGGAGTATGAACTGCTAGATGCTTTCCAGTGTACCTCCGGCACAATACACACTTGGAGATAACGGATCTTACACTACGCCTTCCTGAGAGAATCCAAAACTTTTCTCGTAGCAAACTTAAAGTACCTTGATCCCAACATGACAAGACTTTAAGTGATAATGCCTAATTAACTTAATGGTTACCTCATGTTTAGATGGCAGTACGACTGGAAAACGGTAATACTGTGTATCTTCTTTGTTACAAACTCTAGATCTCAATCTAATCAAACCCCCTTCTTCATAAAATGGGTCAAGATGAATAATCCTTTTATCATCCACACCTGAGAAGCTTTCATGCTGCACTTTTGTCAAAATAAATTTCTCTGCAGCTTCAAACTCTTCAGACGTCAACTCGCCTTTATACTTCTGGTCACCTTTGCGACAATTTTTTACAAAACGTTGAATCCAAGCCACCATTCGTACCATCTTATTATACTGTGAAAAGTAGCTAAAATTCCAGTCACACGAATTATAAACATTAAAAAGAGATGTCACCAAAGTCTTCCTACGCTCGGCATTAATTTCTTCTTCATCACAAGTAGCCGCACTAGATGGCCACTTATCACGGCTTTCATATAACCACTTCGGCCCCTCCCACCATCTTGACTAAAACAAATGTCTAGAAGTACACCCTGGTGATGGCAAGCCTGCAGGATTTACCGCTCCTGGTAGGTGACGCCAGCTTTCCATTGAAGTTAAGCTACGAATTTCTTTAACTCTGTTCCATACAAAAACTCCCCATTCTTCTTGGCGTTGTATCCAGAAATAACAGTGCTTGAGTCACTCCAAAAAGAGGATTCTATATTTCCGGGCAAGTTCTCTGCAACCTGAACATACAAACGGGCACCTATAGTTGCAGCTAGCAGCTCCAGACGTGGAATAGTCATTTTTGAGGTAGATTTCTTAATTGGAGCCAATCTAGCTCTCGAGGCCAATATAGCTAGAAATACTTTACCAGAATTACTCACTCGCAAAAAGATGGCACAAGCATAGGCCAGTTTGCTTGCATCACAAAAAATATGGATACTTAAATTTTGTAATGTCTCACCATTCATGTGTACCCATCGAGGCAATTCAATCTTCTCAAGATAAGGTAAATCTTTCAATCAAATTTTAAACTCTTCAGAGATGACTTCATCCAGTGGTTCGTCCCATGCCAAGCTCTTCTCCCACAACTTTTGCAACATAAGTTTGGGCACTAATAGAGCTGGACATAAATATCCAATAGGATCAAATACTTTCTGGGCTATAGAAAGGATTCTACGTTTAGTCACTACCATACTTTCTAAGTCAGTGTCCTCTCTTAAGAATTTCAAATTAACTGTCAAAACATCTCGTACAGGATGACAGTTCATACCAAGAACAGGACATATCTCTTCAGTTCCACTAACTTCAGCATTCCTTGTACGCTCCCACCCTCTTAGTTCAAACTGTCCCTCTGCCATAATTGCTACAGACTCTGTAATAAACCTTGACACCATCTCTTCATCAGGTAAGCTTGTAACACAGTTGTCCACATAAAAGCTTTGACTTAACCTCTTCACAACATCTAAAGTATACAATGATTCTGATGTAGAGCCCTTTTCAAGGTATCTTGCTAAGTGGTACGCTAGTGTCATCCCTAATAAAAATGGACTACTGTTAACACCGAATACCACACGTTTATGACGAAAAACTACTGTCTGACCTTCTGTGTCAACCCATAAAAATTTGAGAAAATCACAGTCCCTTTCATGCACACCTATTTGTTGAAATGCTCTTTTAACATCAGAAATCACTCCTATTTTGTTTTCTCTAAATCTTACAAACATTAAAGGAATTAACTGAATTAGATTTGGACCTTTCTCTAAACCGTGGTTAATTGAAGGTTTATTCTTTGAATGTGCAGATGCATCAAACACTGGACGTACCTTGGTAGTACTTTCTTCCTTTACCACTGGGCGGTGAGGTAAAAAATGTCCTAGACTGTTATCAACATCATTTAACTTTCCAACTAGCTCAATTATACCCTCAGCTTGCCAGTCAGCAAAAACATCATCATACCTTTCAAAAAGACCATCACGTTTCAGCTTTTGAAGAGTGTAATTTAGTCTTTTTTCCGACAACTCACAATTACTGGGGAGAGGAGGGTGACCATCCAACCAAGGAAGACCAATCTCGTAGCGGCCCGTCTTATCTACACTTACAGTCTGCATAAAAAAATCTCTAGCAGCTAAAGCAGCCTCCTCTTTGGTATATCTATCTGTAGGCTCTTTAATACCAATTGCTTCCAGCTCCCAAAGCTCACTTAAGGAAGCATCATTTATGGGAAGATTCAATGTGGACATGACAAGATCAGAATGTTTACTACTGGTAGGTAGTTTTCCCATAAGTGTCCATCCAATGAGAGTTTCTATAGCTACTAGAACACAATCTAGCTTATGACGACCCCCTGTATACAAATAACCAGCGACATCTGCTCCCAGCAACAGTTCAATTGGTCCAGGTTGGAGATGATCAGATAAATCAATATTAAGGTTCTTGGCTTGTTCCCTCCATGGACCATGAAATACTGGAGCCACATCACTACAAATTGTTAGTTGATCTAAGGCCTCAAAAGAATATGTAGAGTTCTTACCCTGTATTATGACTTCATAACAGTTATGAGAGTTTGCAACTTCTGACCCTCCAAACAGACAATGAACAATTTTTTCCGGTCGTTTAACTGGATAACCCAATTTTAAAGCTGTGTCCTTTAATATATATGATCTTTGTGACCCACTATCAATTAAGGCGCGAACAACTCTAGTATTACCAAATATACCAGTTAAAGTGACTCTCAACGTTTGCAAAAATACATGACCTTTAGTTTGGTTAGTCAAAGCCTGGTGGTTTATGACATCCTAGAAGACATGTTCTCATTTTGCCTATTACTATGCTTATCTTGACTTATTGTTAAACTGGGGCACATCAAGACTACATGAGCTTGGCTACAGATAACACATCTTAGCCTTGTTTTACATCTTTTTGTCTGATGTCCCACTTTTAGACATCTAAAACAAGCCTTCTTCCCAATGAGAACATCCCTTTTTTGAACAAATGTCATTTTTTGTGCCTTAAAGCAATCTTTACTACCATGTGTACCTGAACAAAAGACACAAACTGAAATTTCACAATTAATTTAATTAGCAGCAGTTGGAAAACCTAATGATTTCTTGACACTAGCTTTAGAGGATGAAGCCACTTCTACAGACAATTCAAAACCTTCAGCAGCTAAAGCAATTCTTTGTTCATTCTCTACTTCATTTCTGAGAAAAGTCATCAACAGTTTGAACCGGTTTTCCAATGTCCCATCTCTACAATCAATATTTGTGGATCGTTGCCATACCCTAAGCAATTCCTGAGGTAAACAAGATTCGATTAATGGAAAGAGCATTGCTGAACACTTGTCAGATGTGATACCTAATGTCTCCAGTGCTCGCAGTTGAGTTTCAATGCTGTCATACAGTTTAGATATATCAATCTTTTGTTTAGATGCAGACTTACTCAAAATGAGTTTTAGTAACTCTCTAATGTATACTTCTATCTGTAAGTCTTCTCTGCCAAATTTGCTTTGCATACTTTCCATAATTTTACTATAATTGTCAGCCATAGCTGGATAGCTCTCTACTAGTTGACGTGCTCTACTACCTGGTACTGTGGCTTGAATTAAATATTCTATCTTATCATGGTAATCAATAGAATAATCCTCATGAATCTTTTTGAATTGTGCCCAGAATGCCAACCAACCTTTGATACTGCCATCATATTTTTAAATTCAATAGTAGGTAATTTTCTCATACCTGTTAAATCTGGCTCATCTGTATTCTGGGACACTGCACTATGCCTGCTGGATGCTTCAGTCTTCGTTTCTTCAATCAGCTTGTTATATCTGGTTTTACACTTGGAAAACTTTCTCAAATACACATTACAACTCTCTATCTCTGCTTCTAGCTCCGTTTCAGTAGAGCTTTCAAATGATAATTCAGTAATTTGGGAATCAATTGACTGTAACTCCTCAAACTTACATTTTAACAGTTCCCAGGAAACTTCTATTGACTCGTAGTCCAATGATTCTGCTTTCATAAGACCTTCTAACTCGTTGGCCGTACGCGTAAAAATAGCCCTTAATACTGTTCTGGTTTTCTTTCTATTTTCTAATTCTGCTGCCATAGTGGGTTTGGTTCAAAACCACCGAAACGTTCTCAATACAAATCACAAACCAAAAGAACGCGGTAAAACCTCACTGACCCAAAACTACAAAATTCACACCAAAATCCAACTCAAAAAGTCCTGTCACGGTCGCCACAATGTCGCACCACCAAAAAACTACCCGTTTTAACAGGTTTGCGTATGTTGGATTCGGTTTTATTTGATTTTATTTTACACAGAATACAGTATTACATTTACTTAAATATTATTTATGCAATAATAACAAACTTGCAATATCAACACACCAACATGACAATAATTGCCTACTTCATACTGTCTCTTTTTCGTGGCCTACCACCACTACGCCTTTCATCCAACAAATTGTTCTAATAGGTAAAGGCAATCTCTGACAATATCCAACAATGACAGAATTTTTGAAAACCTATTGGAAAATTTATTAACGCTGATACTAGTAATACACCAAGAAAACTTTCACTTCAAGCCGAAGTACAGACACATATCAGTCTGCTAAAACAATTTTCAAATTCCGTCAACTTAAACTATAAAGAAATAATCTCCGGCACAATACCTTATAAAAAAAATGCGCAAAACGAGGTTTAATCAATGGTATTGGAACAATTTAAAAATCTATTAGCGAGAATTTAGACGCTTCTGACGGCGAATACATTAATAAATGTATAAATATAATAAACACTGGTGAAGCTCAAATTCAAAAATTCTTAAAAAATTCTAACACCTGTTAGAACTTCAGTAATAAAAACTTTTAACTCTACTATCCAAAAATTGCAAACAGACGAAGAAACTTTTAAAAAAGACCTAAAAAATATCGAAATTACACTTATGGACATTAGTGACGTGACATCTCTTTTTACCAAGCAAAATTACAAGCACTAGATTTATGTGAGTCTTTAATGGAAAGCTACGTATTTTTAGAAAATTATTTAAATGATATCATAAATGCTATCACATTCTCTGGCCTACAAATTTTACATAGTTCTATTATTTCGCCCATAGATTTAATGGACTCAATAAAAGAGATCTCACAGTCATTGCAAAATAATGTATTGCCTCTACCCACCTACATGCCAAATATAGCTCAGTATATTGATGTAATAAAACTTCAAGCTTATCAATTTGACTCAAAATCGTTTTCGTCCTCGAAATCCCATTAGTTAATCCCGAAATCTACACCCTATATCAATTGTATTTAATACCAATATTAGATAATTAAACTGGTTTTCATCATATACTTTTAACTGTATATAAATATATAGCGCGAGATAATGATTCAATTTCATATATATTACCCATGGACACTCTTTCGTATCTCATAGACACCGACGCCACATGGGAAGCCCAGCTTTTGAAACCTCTCAGCGTTCTGCCAAAAACTTGCTAAATGATCTTGGCAAAAGGTTACAATGTGCAAGAAATTCACCAAAATTTATGTTTACTAACCATATCCGATCCATTACCAATAACAATTAAGTGTGCAAGAAAAGACGTCACTACACAAATAATCAAAACAAATTCAATTTTAAGATTAATTCCCAGCAGTACCTGAGTTCACTCTAGAGACCAAGTCAAGAAATATCCAAATACCACCTATATAAGTCACCCAGCTAACGTACCCTACATATGCTGTGCCCATTTCGAGACAAAGAGTTACATATCAAAATTAAAATCATTAAAACTCAATAAGATCAACCTAGATGATTTAAACATTGCAGAACACAAACTAGACCAATATTCAGAAGAACTGGAACATATCATAAACCAACCATTCATCGAGGAACATTTATCCTTGTTCACCATATCAACCTTATCACTGATTATCACCCTAGTTATCTTACACCTTTGCTGTAAATGTCAAAACAAAAAAATCCCAAAAAAATGACACCTAAACGAGTATTATAATTAGAGCTTGGGAAATATGCACTTAAAAAACCCTAAAATATGCTTGCAAATATGCACAAAAAACAGTTTAAATATGCACTAAAATATGCTTTTTATGCATTTAGTGAATATAAATAAAAAACGCAGTAATAATTATATTGAAAGTATTTAATTTATTTTATGTTAAAGTCACAAAAAATATTTATCGAAATTTGTATTATCTATATCATTATATTCAATTTTTCTCTGATTCATCAACATTCATTATTATCATCATTCTTTATTATACTATTTGTTCCGTTTCGCATCTATGTTTATTTTAAACTTATTTGTCACAGTAATAATATATTCATTTTTTATCTCTATTCAAACATACGCGCCACTAACTAGAGCGCTTTATGTTTTTACCCGTTAAAGTAGAAGCCAGCTTTTGCCTCGAGCAAAAAAATTATAGTAAAAAGTGTATCAACCCATACAGTGTTTCATCATGGTCCATTCGCGTCGGATTAATCAGCGGTTATCAAAGTCAGTTGTGCAGTTTGATTCAATCTAAATTCAATTAATTAGCAGGCAAGTTGTCATCTTCGGTTCGTGAGGGCAGAGTCAACTGGTTATAAGTAACAGTTACAAGTAACGATTAAAAACTTCGGGCAGTTCCTGTAAGAGCTATAATTCAAGCTGCTAACAGTCTACCCAGCATCACATTCAGCACCGTAGCGGAAAGCATCTGTAGTCTTTCATGTATGCGTGGATAGAACTTCATCTGGTCAACAACATGCCTAATCAAAGTAAGTGAGCCATTCCCTTCTCTATCTCATATACTTCTTTCTACTTGCGTCGAGGTCACGCTTAAATGTCGTTAAGGGTCTATTATGAAAACCTGTTTATTTGGTAAAACTCAGATTTTATTACTCAAATATTTTGTTAAAAAATTTCGCAAAACCTGTTTTGCTTGGAAACAAACAATTATTAATTTCATACACCTGATCTTTATTGTCGAGTAAAACCTTTTTTATTGCCAAACTTGCATTTCAGATAAAGAGCCCTTTCATAATGTATGCGGTTTTATTACTAGCTAGATAAAAAATAGAACTTTTCAATATTTTGCAATGGATATCCAAATAAGACCGGTTTATTAAGTTTACGACAGGTAAAACCTTTTTATAATTTATGCGATTTTATTAGTATTGTTACGTTCCAAATTTAAAGTAGAAAGTCGCACCTCTATTTTCAAAAATTTAAACAATTCTAGACGTGTAAGATCAGTTGCCTATAATATATTATAACCAAGGTGGCGAAAATAAAGTTAGTAGGTTTCAAATAGGGGTAATGTCTGAAAAATTGTGCTGAAGTTAAGGGAAAATGTCCTCTTTTTGTGAAGAAACTAATTTAGATCGTTCTTTCTAGACTTATCTTGGAAGAATTGGGATCACAAAATTGAAATCATTGAATCTCGGCATTATTCGGTGACCTCCGTGTGTCAAGTTGTCAAGTGTTCGGGAAGACGACGGAAATGAAGTGATTCTAGGTTTGACCGTGGTACCGAAAAGTTCGGGCTAGAGTTTAAAAACGGCATTTTATTTTTTTTGCTGCTGTTTTATGTGGGATCTGGACTAGTACGAACCGTGTGGATATTCAAGGAAATATGCTGCCTTCGTGGAAGTGTTTTTTTGGGAATATCCATAATTTCGATAAAAAAAAAGCAGATCTACAGTGCACGTGTATACCGGAATCGCATTTAGATCAAGAAATTAGCCTTTATCACGAGTCCAAATAACCGACTACGTTTCGGTCCAATGTGGGATATTTCACACCCCTAATCTGGCTAAGAAGGGTGAGTGTTAGAATATTTCGTTTTTTATTAATTAAAAAGTTGTAGTTAGTTTTTTTATCCCATCTCTAAAAAGCTGTTCATATTTTCATAAGTTGTCATACATTCAAGTTCAAAGACAAGTCTTTTTTTGTTTGCTCCATTATCGCCAAAAGGCAGATAAACAAAGTGTTAAAATTAATATATTTATTTCCAAATAATTATTTTAGACACGTATGGTAATTAGTGTTTTCTTGCTTTTTCTGTATGGCTGTAGTTTTCAACTTTTCAACATTATCATACAAGTCTATGTACATCAGCAATCGTATTTTTGGAGTTACTCTGAAGTCGCAGTGGATGTTGCGAATGGTACTTTTGGATTAAAGACACACTGAACTTTAACTAGGATCCCACGCGGTGAAGTATATGAATGTGATTGAAAATTCAAGGTATGGATCGATAATTAGTTTTCGAGGGAAAATTTAAGCTCCGTCTAATTTGTCTACGGGATACAATAGCTTTTTTAAAGATTATTTGCGGTTTGTTTTTATTTTAATATTTATATATACTTGAGTAGATAAACCATATTGGTGGGATAAAGAAGTGGAAGAAAAGATAAAAAGAAAGAAGGAAGTATATCTACAGTTATTACAACAGGGAGACGAACATACAAAACAATAATATAAAAACTTGAATAAAGAAGTCAAACGAGAACTGGTTAAAAAGAAAAATAGTACATGGGAACAAAAATGCCATTACCTAGACAACCATATAGGAGGGACAAAGAGCTCTGAAGCCTGGAGAACTATAAAAACGATGAGAACAACGACAAAAAACCAAGTCATAATAAATAGAATACCAGAGAACACATGGGTAGAGCATTTTGAGAACTTATTAACAGAGAGAAGAGAAAGGTTTAAACAGACAAATGAACAAGTGGAAGTAGAAGGAAGAATCGAAATATCAATAGAACAAGTGAATGAAGCAGTTAAGGGAATGAAATTTAAAAAATCTCCAGGCCCAGGCGGAATACATCCAGAGTTGATTAGGTATGGATCATCAAAACTGTTTGAGATGATCCGAAAATTATTCGAAAGATGCTTAAACGGAGAAGAAGTTCCAGAAGAATGGAGACAATCGTATATCTCTCCAATACACAAGAAAGGCACAAATACTATAGGCCGACTATACTCAAAAGTACTACGAAACCTGATAGAAAATGATATTAAAGACAAACAATCCGAAGAACAAGCGGGATTTAGGGCCGGACGCTCCACTATGGATAATATCTTCACATTAAAAACTGCAATGGAAAAACGAGTGCAGAGAAATAGAGAAACTCATATAGCTTTAATAGATTTGGAAAAAGCATATGACAGTGTACCGATCTCTCAACTATGGATAGAAATGGGTAACTTGAAAATAAATCCAATTCTTATTAACGCCACTCAAAAATATTACGAACAAAACTTTGCAAGAATTAAAATGGGACAAGAAATCACCTCTTCTTTTCAAACAACAAAAGGACTAAGACAAGGCTGCTGTCTGTCACCCACCTTATTTAAAATCTATTTGGACAGATCCTTAGTGAAATGGGTAAAAAGATGTAGAAACATGGGAATAACGGTGGAAGAAAACAAGCTATATACACTTTTCTTTGCGGATGACCAGGTAGTAATTGCCGAAGACAGCTACGATCTTAGCTATATGGTAAGAAAACTGCAAGAAGAATATGAGGTGGCAGGTCTAAACATGAATATGACAAAATGTGAATATCTCTTAGTGGGAACAGATGAAATATGTGACCTAGTCTTGGAAGACGACAAAATCAAAGGCGTGCAATCCTGCAAATATTTGGGGGTCATTTTCAACAAGAGGGGAAATAGCGCAGATGAAATCAGGGAAAGAATAAACAAGGGCAGAGCAGCGACCCGTGCCTTAAACTCTCTTCTCTGGCAAAAAACAATTCGACGAGAAACCAAAAAACACATTTACGGTAGTATAGTCCAAAGTATTACACTTTACGGTTCGGAAGTATGGGACGTCACCAAAGCTAATAGAAACAAACTTATGACGACGGAAATGGATTATCTGAGACGAATCTGCGGTAGATCAAAACTGGAGAGAGTTAGAAACAAACAAATAAGAAACGAAATGAAAATGGAGAGAAATATCAATGATGACATAGAAAGAAAACAATGAATCTGGTTCGGACATGTTAAAAGAATGCCAGAGTACAGATGGCCTAGGAGAGTACTGGAATGGATCCCTCCTGAAAGAAGAAAGAGAGGACGACCACGGAGAAGTTGGCGCAACAATATTGATGAAGCAATGGCGGCAAGAGACTTAGAAGAGGCAACTGCATATGACAGAAAAAGATGGAAATTGGGGGCGGAGAAGCGGCGACAGCCGTAATAAATCCGTTATTATTATATTTATATAAATACTTTACAGTGTTTAAAGATTATTTGCGGTTTGTTTTATTAATTAAATATTTACACATACCTATTATAATTTTGTAAACTGCGTCTAAGGGGGGTTCAATATTTGAGATAGATTTATTTTTTTTGATATTATTTTCTGCACACGCACTTGAGCTCTCGTGGTGTCCTATTTGGGTTAATTTTTTTTTGTTGGTATTGAACAACACACACCTTACGGTCCGGTACTTTTGATACGTCTTACCATTTTTTGTACAATTAAATAGAAAAAACTTCAATTTGCCTTTTGTTGTCCAATATGATGCCTCAGGATATGGAGTGGGCGCCGTGTTATTGAAGCCAGGCCCGGATGGTGACAAAGTAATTAGTTTCCTTAGCAGATCACTAACGCGTCAAAAAAGGAATTTTTCCATGATGGAACGCGAATGTTTAGCTGTGTTATGGGCAGTCAAAAAGCTGCGTCCTTATCTGAAGGGTGTTCCGTTTACGGTCGTGACTGATCACGCATCCCTCGTATGGCTTTAAAATTTGAAGGATCCTACTGGAAGATTAGCTCCATGGGCGGTAAGATTGCAACAATATGATTTTAAGATTGTGCCTCGGAAAGGAAAAGATCATGTTGTCCCGATTTGTTACCTCAGTAAATTCCCGTACTTGATATGGTTAAAGAGGTTATACCGCCTCCTAGTGGTGATAGTTGGTATGATAAACTTTGTAGAAAAATCGAGTCTATTCCCTTAAAGTATCCTCAGTGGAGAATGTCTGGTGGCAAACTGTATAAATACATCCGTCCCAGTCATGGATTTTGGGTCGAGGAAGTGGACAATTGAAAGAAGGTTGTCACCCATAGCTCTTTAGCAGGTCATATGGGTATCCTAAAAACTTGCGTATTAACGAGAAGTACTTTTGGCCGAAATTGCGGAGTGATGTATCTCGTTACGTTGGACGTTGCTCACTGTGTGCCAGGCATAAGGTGGAACGAGGTAAGCCCAAAGGCTTTATGACCCCTTAACCTAAAGCTACTCAATCATGGGAGATAGTAGCAACCGATCTTATGGGACCTTTTCCAAGATCAACTCATGGCTATAAGTTTATCTTAGTGGTAATGGATGCGTTTAGTGAATTTTTTTTGGTATTTCCGTTGCGATCCTCAAAAGCCGTGCATGTCGTTAAGAAAATAGAAGAAGAAGTTTTCCTCGTATTTAGAGTTCCACGTCTGTTACTATGTGATAATGGTGTCCAGTATACTTAGGGTATTTTCAAGAAAATGATGGAAAACTATGGTGTCTCAGTTCGTTATAATGCGTTGTATCATCCATAGTTCAATCCATCTGAACGCTATAAACGAACCCTTAAAACAATTTTTGCAACTTATATAGCTGACAACCATAGGAAGTGGGATGAAAATTTGGACAAACTAGCATGTGCTACGCGCACTGCATACCACGAGTCGACTGGTCAAGATCTCTACTTCATAAATTTCGATCGGAAGATGGTAGTGGATGGACGAGATTTTTCCCGAAAGGACAAACTCGGAGACCCAGAGGACGAAGTAGCTAAAATGGGATATAATCGATCGCGTGGACTCCAGGAATTATTTGCTGATATTAGGAAACGTTTAGATAAAGCTTCGGCTAAGTGTGAGAAGACTTGTAATCTACGGAGACGTCCAGAGGAATTTCAGCCCCATCAGTCAGTATGGCGGAGAAATTTTGTGTTGTCAGATGCCGCTAAATATTTCACAAAAAAGTTAGCTCCTATATGGTTAGGACCCTACTTCGTGAAGAAGAAAGTTTCCCCCTGGACATATAGTTTAGAGGATGAAAATGGCAAGGATTAAGGTATTTGAAATGTTAAGGATTTAAGTGTTAGTAACCCGACTGGTGATCCCGATAGGATTTAGAACGGACTAGCAAAGTTTGTTCTGGAATAAGTAGACTAAAGTAGGTTGTATTTATTTTTTTGTTGTGTCCGTGAAGGATGACTGAGTGTTGGCTATGATCGGTTCTTAGAATGTATTTGGATGGTCAACCAATTCTTTTCTTTTTTAGGTATTGGGTAGCCAATGCAAAGTTGTAGGGGTGTGGTAGCCATACTTTCTTTTGATTTATGGGTTTGAATGTCACTTAGGTTTGGTCAGAAGTATGTTGTTTTCTATGATATGGCGTTGGGATTTGTTTTGATGTTAGTAAGCCATTCTATTTAATTGGGATTTTCTCGAAGCCACATAATTATGTTTTGGTGAATCTTGTTTGATAGCTTAGCTTTTGGATAATTCACTAAATTTCGTTGTATACGGATTTAAAAATTCTGGAAGACCTATTTCATTTTTATCATAATGAACAATTGGGATTAGACTACTGTTTCGGTAGATGTTTTCGCAGTATCAGTGAGAGTGGAATGGTGGAGAGTTTCTTATGGACTCATGTTATGCGAGGTATAGTGAAGTACTAGCGATGCCTTAGAGCTAGAAGGACGCGAATAAGGGCAACATCCAGTAACCGATTTAATCAGTGTTGTCGGATAGACGTTGAAATTTGAAACTATTCTACTTGATCTCATACGATGAGAGATGACTGTTATATGAAAGTGGAGTAAGTTTTGTAAGTAAGTTGTTGCGTTATGCGTGTGGTTTGAGATTGGTATCCAAGTACTTGCATTGGTTGTCCAAGTACTTGCACGTGGTGAGGACGGTGTGGATAATGATTGTGTTGTGGACTTCGCTTGGAGCTTAGGTAGTGTGTAACTAGCGCGAGGGAAAATTTTCTTTGTCTAGTTTTTTCTCGTAAATTTTCCTCTGGGAAAGGATGGTGTTGTAACGTTCCAAATATAAAGTAGAAAGTTTCACCTCTATTTTCAAAAATTTAAACAATTCTAGACGTGTAAGATCAGTTGCCTGTAATATATAAGCAAGGTGGTGAAAATAAAATTAGTAGTTTTCAAATAGATATAATGTCTGGCAAATTTTGCTGAAGTTAAGGGAAAATGTCCTCTTTTTGTGAAGAAACTTATTTATATCGTTCATTCTAGAGTTATCTTGGAAGAATTCGGATCACAAAATTTAAATATTTGAATCTCGATATTATTTGGTAATCTCCGTGTATCAAGTTGTCAAGTGTTCGGGAAGACGACGGAAAGGAAGTGATTCTAGGTTTGACCGTAGTACCAAAAAGTTCAGGCTAGTTTAAAAACGGCATTTTGTTTTATTTTTTGCTGCTGTTCCATGTGGGATCTGCACTAGTACGAACCGTGTGGATATTCAAGGGGATTTGCTGCCGTCGTGAAAGGGTTTTTTTGGGGATACCCACAATTTTGCTTCAAAAAGCGGATCTACGGTGCACGTGTCTACCGGAGTCGCATTTAGATCAAGAAATTAGCCTTAATCACGAGTTCAAATAGCCGACTACGTTTTGGTCCAATTTGGAATATTTCAAAACCCTAATCTGGCTAAGAAGGGTGAGTGTTGGAACATTTTGTTTTTAATTAATTAAGCGCTGTCTAATTTGTTTACGGGTTTTTTTTAAAGATTATTTGTGGTTTGTTTTTATTTTAATATTTACAAATACTTTAGAGTTTTTAAAGATTATTTGCCTTTTATTTTATTAATTAAATATTTACACATACCTATTATAATTTTGTAAACTGCGTGAAAGGGGGGGTTAAATATCTAATGATATATTTATTTTTTTTATATTTTCTATACACGCACTTAAGCTCTCGTGGTGTCCTATTTGAGTTAATTTTTTTTTGTTGGTATTGAATTACACACCTCTTAGCGTCCGGTACTTTTGATACGTCTTACTCTTTTTTGTGCAATTAAATAGAAATAACTTATGAATTTTTGTTAGACAAGTAGAAGCCGAATTTCTATATTCTTTTTATTAAGCCTATGGTAAAGTTAAATAATAATATGTTTCCAAATATCTTGGGAATCTATAAATTGACTAAATCTTGATCTCAAACAATTTCATTTATTTTTTTTATTTATTCAGTTTGTATACTATACTTAATATTCTAGTAATAAACCTATTGGTAGGTTGGTGTTTTATTGAATAGTAACGTAGAGAACGCTGTGGGCCAATTTACCTGGCGCCCCTGATATAACTTCAGATTTTTTTTATTTTGTGGACCGCACGACCATCTCCACTGATTTCTCTAGCCGCGAGCCATTCCCAGACTATCACCGTATAGTACTTTTCTTTCCGGTTGTACGTCTGATTTATGTGTGGTACATTTTGTAACTTTTTTATATAGATTCGGTTTTGTACGCTACAGTATTCAGGTGAACATTTTAAATCTTTATCACCGTTTAAAAAACCCTTTCTTTGTCTGACCAAAAATAAAGATTTTATTTATTGCGTATATTCTTAAAATAAACTTCGGGTATTACTAAAAAATATTTCATTATGTCTTTAAAATATTTAAACAAAAAAAAGGGTATACTCAAATCATGATTGACAATATTCGAAAAAATTCTTAACAAACAGATTGGAAAACAATCTGACAATTTAGTCATTGAGTTGGAAATCAGGTTAGCAAGTATAGAGCCTATTATAGATGAATTCGAAAATACTTAATACGAAATAGAAAACATTTAGGATAATGTTTCTGAGGAATTAGACAATAGGGAAAGCTTTTCAGATGTGAATTATTCGATTGTATCACAAGCAAAAGCGTTGATAAATTTGATTTCAAATAAGCATGAATGCAACAATCGTCTGATAGAATCAGTTCGTCTAACTTAGGTAGCATTGATTCAACAAATGTAGAGCAAATTCAATACAGTCCACCTACCTCTCAAATAAAGTTCCCAACTATCGAGTTACCTTATTTCAAGAGGTCATACGGAAGGTGGCTTGAGTATCATGATACCTAGCTTAATTCTTTTAGACCTGCATGTTAAACTCTGCCTTGCAAGTCCTCTTCTTCTTTTTTCTATAATTCGAAATGAATTTTGGCCTATTCATGACAAAAATGCGGCCAAGCGTATCGTCCATAAATGTATTAGGTATTGTCGTGTAAGTCCACCTAAGAATCTGTCTCCAATTATGGGTGATTTACCGATGGATCGTGTTGACTTATCCCCTCCTTTTTATATCACAGGCGTAGATTACGCGGGTTATTTTTTAGTCAAGGATCGAAAGGGGCGCGGATACAAACTTTTCAAGGCATATGTAGTCTTATTCGTGTATTTCACAACTCGTGTTGTTCATTTAGAACTCGTATCTGATTTAACTACTTATTCATTTATAGCAGCTTTTAAGCGCTTTGTAAGCAGAAGAGGAAAACCTCTTAAGATGTACTCTGATAATATAACTAACTTTCAGTGTGCCAATCCTGAACAAAAAGAGTTTTATTATTTTATTAAGACTAATAAGGGTGAGATTCAAAACCATTCAGTAATCGAATATCACTTCATACCTCAACAATCACCACACTTCAGTGGCATTTGGGAGGCCGGCGTTAAGTCAATAAAAATGCATTTAAAACGCGTCGTCGGCAATATTCACCTCACGTATCAGGAATTCTGTACAATACTCACGCAAGTAGAACCTGTCCTTAATAGTCGTCCTATATCTGCCCTTTCATCAGACTCCAATGACCTTTGTCCTTTGACTTTGGCTCATTTTCTGATCTAATTTCAAGACACTTTCTCTACAACCAGACTAGATCCACCATTTTACGAAAGAGTTAGAAGAAACCTTCATGACCTACATCTTGAATTTCTTGAAATTCTCCTAACAAATTTCCTAACTTCTCCACCTTGGTTAATACCAATTCCCAAGATTAATACTAATATTAGTATATATAAAAAACGTGAGACTATAAAAGACCTGATCAAACAATCATTCTTAATAGAAATGGAAACTTAAAAATCACTATAAGATATACACTGACACATCAAAATCTTCAGACGGTGTTGGTGCAGCCATCCTCACATCCAATACATCCTTAAAATTTAAATTCAATCCCATTACTTTGTCATAGACTGCAGAGTTGTTTGCAATATTACAAGCACTTTTCCACATAAAAGAGTAGAAACAGTCCCGTCTCTCATAATAACCGATTTACTAAGCTCACTTCACACTATCAAACGTTTATATACCAATAATTCAATTACCTCACATATCAAATCAGAAATAGAGATTCTAAATAATAATAAGATCACTGTTGACCTCATGTTTGTTCCATCACATTCAGGTATACAAGGAAATGAGGCAGCAGATGAACTAGCCCGCTTAGCATCCTTCAGCCAGGACTCTATTTTTATTAATGAGGTTTCTTCAGATGACTTTAAGTCAGAAATAAAGTATAAAGTGTTAAGTGCGTGGCAAAATAAGTGGAGTGCCTTCACAAAATAAACTCAAGGAAATCAAACAATTAGTGAAACCGAGGCTCCAACTTACAGCGAATAGACACGACCAAGTGAGAATAACACGTTTACGACTAGGACACAGTAACTTTACACATAAACACCTCTTTACGCTAACTGTGCCGCCAATGTGTGAAAATTGTTAAGAAACACTCTCCGTAAAGCATATACTTAGTCAGTGCAAAACATATGAAGCAGCAAGAAAGAAGCACAATATCCCAAATAATATAAACGAAGCATTAGGAAAAAACATGAACATCAAAAACACAATAATTTGTCTTAAAGACTCAGGACTGTACCAATTATTGTAATTTTTTCTAACTTTACCTGTATTATATTTTGTAGGTCGCTAATAACCCTTGTGGTTACAGCGTAAATAAATAAAAAAAAAACTTATTTGTCACAGTAATAATATATTCATTTTTTGTCTCGCCACTATCTAGAGCGCTCTATATTTTTACCCGTTAAAGTAGAAACCAGAGTTTAGAGTTTGGTTTACTTAGAGTTTACAGAGTGGGGTTTGAAAGTGAATATGGAAAAAACTGAGTACATGAGTATCGAAGGAGACCAACATAACCTTCTGGTAGAGGAAACTCAAGAGATCAAACTATGTGGCGACTACAAATACCTAGGAGTAAAGATCACTCAGGACGGAAAATTAGATGCAGCCATTAAAGAACAAAATACACAGGGAAGGAAAGGCATATCCTTACCGAACAGCGTACTGTAGGATAAAAACATTTCTAAGGAAAATAAAAGAAGAATGAACAACACCATAATAAAAAGCATCACAACACATGAATGCGAAGTGTGGACCCTTAAAGACAGAACAGAGAAAATGCTTAGAGCAACAGAAATGGACTTCTGGCGCCGCTCGGCGGGAATCTCTAGACGCGACAGAATAACAAAAGAGAGTCCGAGAAATCATGGGGGTTACATATAATATTGTTGATGAGATCAAAACGACACAACTCAGATGTTACGGACACGTAAGGAGAATGCCAGAGAATAGAACACCATGACAAATTCTTGAATGGCAACCAAGAGGTAGGCGGAGACCAGGAAGGCCTAGAAGAAGTTAGAGAGAAGGAGTTGATAAAGAAATCAGGGAAAGAGAATTGGAGGACGATCTATGGAACGATAGAATGAGATGGAGAGATTGGAGAAAATCGGAAGACGTGGAAGGACGTTGTAAACGACATTATATATATATATATATATATATATATATATATATATATATATATATATATATATATATATATATATATATATATATATATATATATATATATATATATATATGTTGAAATGATATTGTTTAAAAAATTAATTTATAAGTTATATACTACATAATATTAGATATAAAAAAGTATTTGATTATTTTAAATAAGTTATATACTAGAGAATTTTATAAAAATTATTTATGTGAGGGCATTTTTAATAAATTAGCATATAATAATTGTAAAAAGTTGTATTTTAATGTTGTAAATATATTTAAGTGAGCCATGTGCATAGGCAACCAACTATACAGTGAGTGATAGACAGATATACATACTCTGAAGTGACGTTTAAGAATATTTACGAATATAAAGTGGGGTTATAATAATAATGTTAGTTTAAAATGTTTAATTTATATATATTTAATGATTTAAATGTTTATTCTGATCTGAAAAGCCTAAATGTCAACAAAATTATTAATAGAAAAGAATGGAATTCTCTGGATCACCGGAGATGGCCATGTTTGCGAAATGGTTTGTTCCAGAAAATTCATACATGTATTAAATAGAACGAATTGGAACATGATCTCTTACCAGATGGTTCTAGAATATCCAAAAAGATATAAATACCCGTGATTTGGATTCAAGATGGCAGTTTTTAGTCAGAAGTCAGGCCAGTGTATTATGAAAGTTAGTAGACACATTTAGTTAGTGAAGTAAATTGTTCAGAATTTTCAAGAAGTCAGTCAGAAAAGTATAGTAAGAAATATGAAAGTTAGTTGGAGTCAGTGAATCAGTTACAAATAGTCAAATTGTTTAATATAGTGAGTTAAATGAAGATTAAAAATTATGCCTATATTTAATGCACATTTATAATTATACACAAATAATTATTGAAGATTATAAAAGTATATTAGAAGAATATTGGATGGACATTGGAAGGAATTAAAATTATATTATGATTGGAGATTAGTATAAATCAACTTATAATAATTGGATATTGGTATATTGAAAAGAAGAATAAATATAAATGGTGTTTGCTGGTTTGCTTGGTGGTGTATAAATGCTGGTGAAGAAAACTATATCTTAAATTGGTAGAAGCTGATAATTGGAAAAAGTAATTTCACAAAAACAAGGATAACCGAAGTACGAAGACATTCAGTGATGATTAGAATCTATATAGTGGAAAACAGTTCATTTAGGCATTCAGTGAAAGAAAGTTACAAAATTTTGTTAATATAATTTAGTTAGTGTCATAACAATTTCAATTTTGAAGATAGTTTGTTTAAATTTTACATTGTCTATAGAATTTAATTAGTTTTATAAGAATATCAATTTAAAGATAGTTTATTTTAAATTTACATTGGCTAGGTTAGATATATATGTGTGTTTCATAATAGTTATAATAAAGATAATTTAAAAAAGTACTTACAAGCTAATTCTTTGAGAACCGCGATAAAAACCCTATATATTATATTATTAAAAATACTCATTGCTCATCATTCAAACAAACAATACACCATAACAATATATATATATATATATATATATATATATATATATATATATATATATATATATATATATATATATATATATATATATATATATATATATATATATATATATATATATATATTTATATATATGATGGGTTGGAGTCAATAAAATCCTTTTATTGACTCCAACCCATCCAAAACATTTATATATTTTTTCCAAACGAGTCATAAGTACTTTTTTTTTCTTCGCCATCAGCACCAGCCCAAGTCGGTCTATATTTTATATTGTGGGTTTTTTAATTAATATAATTTATAAAACACATAATAAAAGTGTATCAACTCATACAGTTTTTCTTTACTATTATTAAAAATTATATTATTAAAAAACAGTAAATCAGCCGACGATACAGAATAGCGACTGACTTGGTCAGGTGTTCGGAGCGAAGTGACGTTTTTCGCGCCAAAGCTCGGTTTCTTCTCCAACGGCTGAAACCATGAAACGTTCTAGTCAGTGCCGCGAGTTATGGGAGCCGGCCCTGTTCTAGCCATTCACCTAAGAGTGATGATCTAGGATTTGTGTTTAATGAACTTTGTAATAAAGATTACTTTGCATTTTTATATTGTCATTTACCACTGCATTTTTATATAGATATAATTCAGTCTGTTCTTAAACTTTAAAGAAGGAGCATTAAATCTTTATATAAAATTGTCCGATCTTTTTCGTATTTTTGTAGTTAATTAATAAAGTATTTGTTTTTTAAAAATAGTTTTGCCTTCGGGAAAACTATAAGTGGCGCAGTAAGTACAGATTTTCGGGAAAATCCACCGCGGAAAGTTCTTTGGGTTTTAACCCTTCACGAAAATCGAGAACCAGTATTCCAGTTTTGCCAGTGAACTCCATCGAGGAAGACAGTGTGCAGCACGGATGTGGTAAGTACTTTTTGTTTATGTCAGACTCCTCTTCTGAAAACGAATCCTTTAGCGAAATCGATATTAACGAAGAGTTAGGCTTAATTAATAATTTTTGTAAACTTAAATTAAGAGATAAAATGGCAACACCTATTTTAGATATAAAAACTTTTTCAAT